>NC_089528.1:1839747-2045103 GCF_963924715.1 Thunnus thynnus
CTATAATAAGTGTCTTGTGTTGTGTCGTAAAGTTGACAAGTTAAACTGTTCTGCTAGTCAGACTGGTAAAGCCAGCATTATTTGCTGAGGTGGAGTTTTGTAATAGTTCACCAGCAACAGACAGAGAGAGAGGCGGGGTTTGTCAATGCACCTGATTTTGACAGAGGCATACTGTAGATAGAATAAACCGATAGGGAGGAGGAAATACAGTTGAAATTGACGTAAAGCGCTGGGATTTCATTTGCATGCCAAAACGCAAGTTATCTAACGTTAGGTCAGTATTTTGAACCGACATCCGCACTGCGACACTCTCCCTCCAGGTAAGCCCGTTGAAAATATTTAATGAGAACTTTCACTAACCACCTTTTTCACCGACCGACATGCAGTCTTTGTAGTTGCTTAAAATAAAAATATAGCAGAATTTACTCACACTAGCCACCACAGTTTAGACTTTTAGTTAACCTACCGACACCTTCATTCACACTTTAACTGAAGCCCGTATTCTTGTTTGCACAGCCGGACTAACGAGCTGCTCTGTAAACACGATGATGCAGGTGGTTTAGTGTCTGTTCAGCTGTAACACATAACCAAGTTACCTCTCTGCTCTATGGAGAGACATGTAGCGCAAACTCCTTGAACATCTTTTCATTTTCCGTTGCGTTGATTAGTAATATGTAAATAAGAAAAAACAAAACAAGAAATAAACATTTTGGTCCACTCCTCCGTTCGACGTTGTTATAATATACCAAATAGCCGTTATTTAAATTAAATATCAACTTGCAATATTGCTTTCTGTAAGATTTCTACCAGTCTTTTCACACCGGATAGTTGTACACCACCACTGTGGTGAGCGACAGCGAACTGTCAAACTATAGTAAAAGTAATAGTTAAGCAAGCCTGTATGACGGCATGTGACGTGTTTGCTTTGCACCGATGTCTGCCTCAGGGGCACATATCGTACAGAGTCTCCTTCTTACACCTGTAATCCAGTGGCGCTGGTGCACCTGTGTGCATTCACACTTGAAAGTAGCCTATGGCAAGCATCCTGCCTTTAATTATCCATAATTACATGTATCTCCAAATGCATTTAGATGAGTCATAACTAGAGTGTGGCAGGGCAATTACAATCTGCAATAGCATAGCAGTCTGAAAGAACAATAACTCAATGGCTCCCTGGATATAACCCAATATACAATATTTTATCTTTTTAAAAATATTTAACCTTTTTAAAGACATATCTTCAAATGTTTTTATATATTTAATTTCATAAATTAAATATCTTCAGTTTAGATTATGACCACCGAGATATTTTGAATTGGAGTTATATTTAGGTTTGGGTGATGTGGCTCAAAGCTCCTGATTTGTGCTCATCACGTTGATTCAAATAGTTAGGGGAGAACGGGGTAAGTCGAACCAGTGGGTAAAACGAACCACCCCCTGTATCTATGTAACCATAAACAAGCGTAATCATGTGACCACAAATTAAGAAAGCATAGTTCACATTACTCAATCCATCTTGGACTCAAGCACATGGAGAGAGAGGTCAGCAAAACAGAGCAAAAAAAAAAAATATTTTTGTCTGCCAAGTGAATTCATCATGTTACTAAAGTTATCAGTCTTGTATCTTAATTAAAATAGATACGTTGTGGACAAACATGTTAATTTAAGTCAGTGTAAGCTACAAAACAAGGTCATAAACTTAGTATAATTGTAGCTCTTAACCACTATGTGAAACAGTTTTGTCAAAATGGAGGTTGTGGGGTAAAATGTGCCAGTGATGTTGGGGCAAGTTGAGTCAGTGGGTGAATTTACCTCCAAAAATTAAAAAAATTATTTTCTGATATTTTAGAGACTAGAGACACTGTCCATGTTAATGTTTGATCACTGTTACAAGTGCTACAATGTTGATAATGTAAATTTAAGCCACACAATAGGTGTTCAATTGGGTTGAGATCTGGTGACTGTGAAGGTCATAGCATATGATTCACATCATTTTCATACTCATCAAACCATTCAGAGGAAATGAAAAGCAAAGGCTGGCCTTTTCCTACCATAATACTGCAAAAGTTACCTATGACAATTTCAGCTCTGAAACAAAAATAAGACACTAACTTAGTCCAACCATTGTAACGAGCAAACAGTATAATAAGCCTATACATCACACACACGCACATATGCACACAAATCACAGCGAGCACACAGCCAACATTAGCAACATGTTCATATTAATGACTGTTTTTCCAAATAAAGTGTAACATACACAACAGTGGCAGCAGCGGCCAGAATAATATCAGCT
Organism: Thunnus thynnus; assembly: GCF_963924715.1. NCBI lineage: Eukaryota > Metazoa > Chordata > Actinopteri > Scombriformes > Scombridae > Thunnus > Thunnus thynnus. The sequence goes on from NC_089528.1 coordinate 1,842,044, forward strand.
TGCATGGCGGCTGTTATTAGATTTTAAAAACATACCCTTTAATGATCACATTGATGAAAGTTATATGAAAACGAAACCCTGGAGTTGAAAAAAACCTTGGTTTTCTGCACCAAATTAGCTCTGGTGTAGGTCTCTCTTTCAGCTTTTAATTAAAAGTTAATCTTGGAAAAGGCAAGGATAATCCTCACTAGCTGTGGTTACACCTGGCTTGTTTATCAGTTTATTTCCTGCTAGCTTGTGATTGTGTCTGCTCCATTTCAGTGCACCGGTGCACCACAACACGTAATGGCGAAGGCCGGGAACACTGTTTAAACTATGTTTTTAAATGGAGTGTAATCTGCCTGTAATCTTTGTTATCTGTCAACCAGCGGCAACAATCACATGATCATCAGCTGACAAAACAAACAACAATGTCGGCCTACAGGGCAAAAGCCATGGTAGCTTTCCTAGCTGACAAATAATTGCCAACATGGATAGTAATGTTCACAATATGATTTTATGTTAACCTGAATGACATTTTATCAGTCTTCGTTGACTTGTTTATGTTTGTATGGGCCATGTAGTCATGGTGACGTAAACGCAGCTGCTGCCACTGAAATTTGGCGGTGGATCTGCCGGCTACGATGACTGTCAGATAGTGTGCCTACTCAGTGCAGCACAGGTGTTCCAGCATGGTAATGATCCGGATACATTCAGAACTGAAAGCCGCGTTTTCTTCCCAGCAACTGTGGAGGCCAAAAACTCTGATAGGCTGACAAAAGAGGCTTCTTTCATGTAACCCTTCACATTCCAACACAAACTGAATAGGCAGGTTTGAATGGATCAGTTCTTCTGAAACATTTTGTAGATCTCGTCACCATACAGCAGTAAAACATGTATTTTGAAAAGAAAAAACACGTTTCATACTTTCTCATATCTTAGCCAGTAAAATGTAATTAAAGACATCTTAAACATTTTCAGTAGTGATGAAATACGGATATCTGACAGTACAGATTGGTGGCATTGACTTTATTGGATAATATATAAAGTGCATTTTTAACTGCAGTGTTTAAATTGGCTGAAAGTTAATGTTTTTAAAGTCTTCTGCTTTCTTTACTCTTTACATTCTTTATCTTCTCTTCTCTCTCCTTTTCTTTTCCTCCTTCCTTGCTCCTCTCCTCCTCTTTTCCAGTCTTCTCACCCCATAACCCACATTTTGTCATTCTGACTGTCTGCTTTACTGTTGTTTCTGTACCAGTAATGTGAGGTGGAGAATGAAAGCAGTGCCAGGTCCATTTCAAAGGCTTGGCACTCTACCAAAGCTGTCAGAGGGTACAATGGCCGCTGCCTGACCTCAGTTTGGCACCTGACCACTGTCAAACATCAAAGACAGGCCTAGTGGAGCAATGATGATGTACTTGATTTACTTGTTAGTTTACGTTAGTCTGCTACTACAGCTTTATTAGGGCCTGAGCCCAAAGGGCAAAGACCCTATTGTATTTTGTGTGTTTGTTTCTTTCCTCTTCTTCTTCTTCTTCTTCTTCTTCTTCTTTCTTTATTATTATGCCACTTCAACCCTTAATTCGACCCCCTAAACATGCTCAAAAACTCAAATTTGATAAAATGTAAAAATTATCCCCCAAAGTGCCAAAATGTGCTCTATAGCACCACCTATGTATCTAATATGGCTGCCACTGCCCGTAGGAATGTTGTAGAGAGATTGAACCAAAACTTAATTATTCGTCTCATCAAGACCTACAAATTATATGCTGACACCCCTGACCTAAATCCAACAGGAAGTCTGCAGTGCGCTCATCAAAGTACGACTTTGTGCCAATTTTGGACCATGATCAAAAGCTATCTCCTCCTAGGGCATTAATGGTATCGGCTTCAAACTTATCACACTGTGCTGAACAAAATTTTTAAAACCTTTGTAATAACTCGAACGGTTTAGATCTAATAAGCCCTGAAAGTTGTAGTGCGACATCATACCTTACAATGTAAACCAATGGGGAGGCAATCTATGGGCATGGACTTTGTGTCAAACAAATGATTCTGATGTCTAAACTATAAGTCTGACCACTTTGAAACGTGTATCAATGGATTTGCGACGAAATATCCTACAAAAAATGTGATTTTTAATGTAGGATTTGGCCAAAGTCATGGGATTTATGAGGATATTTCACAAGAAGAGTACTCTGAAATCCTTCTCTCCAGTTGAGAGGGAGAGAGAGAGAATGGGAGGGGGGGATGGGTAAAGTCAGAACTGTCAGCCCAGGTCTGAAAACATCTACATGCCTGTGACAGAAGCCCTTGGACTGCGCCACACTCCAGTTACTTAGTGTTTCTTCACATCTGACAGCAGTGTTCAGTCCTTACTTTTTTTTCAAGGAGTACATGTGCTCATAAATGAAAAAAATTAGGAGCACACATATAACTTTAGGAGCACACTGAAAAATGTTCAAGTAACAGTTTCTTAAAGAAAACAATTCATTACATACATATTTACAATTTATCACTTACATATTTAAACTCTTTGTGTGTGTGTGTGTGTAAATCACAATTTATGTATTTTTTAGGGGTGCTTGATTATGGCAAAAATTATAATCACGATTATCTTGTTCAATATTGGATCACAATTATTTAACACAATTACTTTTTGACTGTCATTTTTGCCAATTGCCGATATTCATATATGCACATATTTTTCCCCACTTGGCTGAGGAGACTATTACACATGCAATCATATATTGTACTAATGATCAAGAAAGACTATAGCCTATATGAGGGAAGAACTTTAATGCTGAACTACTGAACTCCAGTCTTCCTAAGTTCTTGCTTCATATATTGTCATTCTTGATTATAGTATAATCTATGCTTGCATGCATAATAGCCTCCTCAGCCAGCTGGTAAAAATATGTGCATATATCGGCATCGGCAATCAGCCACAATGGGTTGGAAATATCAGCTTATCGGATATCGGCAAAAATCCAATGTCATGCATCCCTTGTTAAAAGTCTTTACATTCCTAAAAATAGACTTGATGAAAATTAGGAAATTAATTTGTTTTACACACAAACTCATCAAGGGTTTTCAATTTACTAATTGAAAAAACTGACTTTACATGGTGTGTCACAGTGGATAAAATAAATAGTCTTAACAGAAAAATAACACGTTGACTCCGTTTCTCACCTTGTATTTCATCTCCACCTCATCACATCACCCTCATATCACTTTAGAAAAAAACGTGTATGCGTGGTCTGTATGCATGAGGTGCACACATTCTCACCATGTGCGGGAAATGCCATATGCATGGTTTTTGTGTGTATGCATCATTTATGCATCTGGCCCCAGATTTTATTTGGCAACAGTTTGTAAATCATAGCTGGTGTCTTTGTTACACTGAAACAGTATTATGCAAATGTCTCTCATGCAAGTGCAGTGCAATAACCAGTATGATGTTTATTTTGATCAACAAAACCCTCTGCTATAGTCAGTGTCACTTTCTGTGTTCTTGGACATGTTCAGTTGTAGAAAAAACTGATTACACCAACTGACGCATTCTACTACAGCTGAGCAATGACTCATGTTTTATGGCTCCAGCTTAGGCCCACGTGACAGCACTAAAAACCATCATCAGTCCTCTCTTCAGACTACAGTGTGGGGGTGAGCTAATCTGACTCGTCAACTTCCCTCAGGTCTGTAATTAGTAGTCCTTGAAAATTTACGTTGTCTATTTGAGGTGGGAAGACCTCAAACACTCGACAGAAACACTCGACAGAGTTTTAGAGGACTGCATAATATGTGTTTCATGTTTTTGGATTTCAGTGCTTCAGGCAGTCCACAGTTATTTTCCTTTGTGTCATCAGCCTGTAGTTTGCTCCTTGTAATGTGAAGTAGCCAGACTGATTCCTTTTTAAATGGTTAGACTGATGACCTTTCATTAATTCACCTCCACTATGATGGAAGCCTCTCCCTTCCCACATACAAAATTACACTTCATGTCAGTGTTAATGTATTCAGTTATTTTTACAGATGTGTGTGTTTGTGTATGCATGGAGCAGACACACATTTACACATCATTAAAAATGAGTGAGTGACGACTTAAGCAGCTACTTACGCTGAAAGACATTCATTCATTCATTCAGTCATTCACTCATTCATCAGCTGTGTCCCAGCTCCATCATACACACTAATTCTATACAGGTATTGACTGTGTAGTGTGTACACTGAATAAGTGACAAAATTAAGTATACTCAAGGGTCAGTATACAGAATAAAACACTTTTTGTGTGTGCTGTAAATGTACCCTATTGTCCATCTGCACACATACTGCATTGATTTCTGGTACTAACTGCAAAAACAGTACACTATATAGCGGTGCACGATAATATTGGCACGTCATCAGTATCAGCTGATAAAGGCTTTAAAATGAAATATCAGCATCGGCCAGAAACCGATTTGTTGCCTTCTCCTCTGCTGCCTGTCTGTGCTTCCCTCCATGGACCTTTTCACCCTGACGGTCCCGGATCTTCCTCTGCAGGCCCCACTTCACTTTGCTGCCTGACAGACCGGCTGCTTCTTCCCACTTTAACCTGAATAACAAGCCTCAGGCTCGGTGCTCCGGTTGGATCCACACGGAGAGCCCCAGCTGGGAGGTTAAGGGAGGCTAGCTGGCTGTGCTTCCCTCCAGCCATGCTACAGCTAACACTCCGTTAACCTCCCAGCTAGCCCTGACTCTCCGTGTGGATTCACCGACCCCCAGATGTTATTATAAAGTGAAAAGAAGCAGTGCGTCTGTTGGGCAGCTGAGTGAAGTGGAACCTGTGGAGGAAGCACTGGGACTGTTAGGGTGGAATAGTCTGCTGAGGAGCTGCTGTACTCAGCTGCACAGATAGGAAACACCTTGGCTGACAGGATGTACCACTCTGTTTGAAAAACCTTTTGCTTTGGAGTGTGGACCAGAGATTAAATCCTACACATTAATCCTCTCTTGTCTAATAAACTCAAAGAAAACTCTACTGCTCCACCTACTTGGCAGGTTTATTAAAGTTTTAATGCTGAGCTCCTGAAATTCCTAAGTTCTTCCTTCATATATTGTCTTTCTTGATCATACTTAGTACAATCTATGATTGCATGCGTATTAGTCTCCTCAGGCAAGGGGAAAAAATATGTGCATATATCAGTATCGGCATCAGCAATTGGCCAAAATGAGTTGGAAAATATCGGCATAGCAGATATTGGCACAAAATGCAATATCGTGCATCCCTAATACTATGATAGTCTATAGAATGTAGCTACTTTATACAGTACTGTAAGTGTTTTATGGAATGGGGACACAGCTTTTGCTTATAGCAGAAAGGTTCTGATCCCTCTGGGTTGGGAATGAGTTGAGAGGTGTGTGCAGGAATTCAAGTATCTTGGGGTCTTGTTCTCGAGTGAAGGTAAGCGTGACCTGGTTGACCTGGTCCAGGATAAAGGGTGGAAAATGGATGGGTAGACAAAGGTTGGGATTTAGATGTTGGTTGTCAGCTCAGGTAAATGACCCCGAGTGAGTGTACAACTAGGATAGATGGATGGATGATAATGTCTCGTTGATGTTTGGTCCCTCTTTCACTTGGTTGATCTGTATGTACATCTTTCCATCTGCCTGAAAACTTTGGTCAAGACAACAACTCAACGACTGCTGACCAGATTGCCATGAAATTTAAAGGCTTGGTTCACCCAGATTACTTTCTGGTAGTGTTATCTATCCATGCACATGGTTTTGGTTTTATTTGTTCAGGTGCTGAAAGGAATTTGATTTGTGGTACTCACAGCATTGATAAATGACAAAACTAAACTAAAAGTAGAGACATTCATACCACAATGTCCTTTTTAGGCTTGTGCACATTTTAATCTTATTGTTGTAGAAGGTTTAAAATAGTGTTGTTTCAGTTTTATGACATTAACCGCAAAAAAATATTTGATATGAAGTGGTCGTGTTTGGCTGATGCTAGTTCAGTTAGATAATGGGTGTTGATACTGATTCAAAGTTGGTGGTTTTGTGACCCCTGACCTTTCATCTGGTACGACCACCGCCACATTTAGGCTCCCTAGAGAACGAACATTTCCTCTGCCTCCATCATTGGGTCACACTGTGATCTTTTTTTACACACAATATGAAAACATATACTGTGTTACAATGAAATGTGCTGTCGATCAGTGGTCTCCACTGATTTCAGTTATCCTGTGGTTTGTGTGTCACTTTGACACTAAAATTTTCACTTCCGCACAAAATATTGTACATTAATGTATTTACATTTGCTGAGACAATTCAATGATCGATATATTCTGAGGTATCTGGTATATTTGTGGAATGTTTTATTTGGAATAGAACTTGTAATATCTAGTATCACTAAATACTGGTACAAAACAGGCTCTCAACATATTTAATACACATTTATCCGTGTGGGCTGCAGTGTTGTTGAAGTTTGTTCAGAGTGAGCTTTTATTGGACTAAAGGAATAGTTCTTGTAGTTTTGAATAGAATATGTGCATTGGCTGTCTGACTGATGCTTAATGGAGCCTTGATTGTTCTGAGCTCTTGAGCTCTTGATGCTTGTCTGTTTTGTTCTGGCAGATATTTCCACATGTTCTGACAGGTCTGTGTGTTTACTAAAGGTTGGCTGCTTAGATAAAGGCTGCATTCATGTTCACTGCATGAAATTCGATCTGATTTCTCTAAATCCTTAACTTGAATTTTTCGTCTGAAGTTTGTGCTGTACATCATCAATGTGACAGCGAAGAGGTTGTGTTCATTATTGTGACTTTGAGAGCAAGTTAACCTGAAAAAGGTATGCTAGTGCTTAGTCTAAAAAAAGCATTGCCCATTCCTCCAAAAAGTAGCATTTTTAGATAAACGAGTTTGTGAGAATTTTATATACAGGACAACAAGTTGATATTTGTCATGTTGATTTGACTTGACAAATATCCAAACAGCTAAGACATTCGCTCATCCCATCGTGAAAGATGAATCCAACTTCACTTGAATTTTGTTGGCCCGTTGAATTAAACTGTTTCAGCCTATACCTGTGTGACTTTGCGTGTGTCTCTGGTCCCATATGGATGTGTGTATTTAGACATGATTTTGGAAAGTAAATGAAGAACTATGGAAGGTTGTCAAACCTTAAAACTGTTTTGGTACTGACTGAAATGTGTCCATAACACCAACTAGGTCTGGGCGATAAAACGATCTCGATATGGGATCACAATTAAGGTTATGTTGTTAAAAACTTCAGACATTTTTTTACTTGATATGAATAGATCTAACAGACTATCACACAGCAGAAATAAACACAACAACAGCCAGTCAGTCTGCAGCATTTGGCTTGTCCATTTCCTACCACAAAGCATTGTTTGAGCTACCAGTGGAGAAAGTGGATGTCCTTTGGAAAAGAGGAAAAAAATGAGTGGAATCAAGGGGCACTAAAGCGATATGATGATACCTCAGTGTCCTCAGATTAGCCTCTATGTCAGAGTTTGTCCCCAGGTAAACAGTGAACCTAGACTGGCAAAGAGGGACAAACTCCGCCAGTGCTAGTGCTAACATTAGCAGGGCTACAGTTGCCCATAATGTCTAAAGTGACCTAGCCTGAATAAACTTATATTAGAATATATTAACAATCATAAAAATAAGGCCAAAAACACACAAAAAAGTTAAATTAAGTTGCAAATCAACTTATCATATACCTGCCATTAAACTGTCAGTCATCAACATTTAAATATAGTGTTGTACCTCTATATTTCACTCTCCTTTTACTCTTTGTCTTGCCTCTGTCTCCAGTGTCACCCCTGATCTTCTCAAAATCAGCTTGGTCTCACGTCATCATCATCATCATCATCAAGTAACAGTCAGTGTTGAACTGTGTTTGACCTCCCTGCCCACACTGCATCTGTGTTAGTTCAGACCAGTGGGGGCTTGTAACTCAAAAAAATTGGGGAGGACAGGAGGAAAAAAGCGGCAGAAACAAGGCACATAGAGGCATGAGGGAGAGTGCAGAGTTAAAGCACCCCAAATAACAATCACTCCCACAAAACACTCAATGCAGAGTGAAAAACAAGAGACATCCATAGAGTGAAACAGATGAAAGAGCAGAGGGAGTTAATAGACAGGTAATTAGAATAGTTATAATTACAATTAAAATAAGTTCTCTTTCAAATCAAACATCCCAAGATGTGAGTGGAAAGTATTGTTCTTGCAACTGCATTTATAACCTTTTTTTTTGACTCAAACATAGCTTAACCATGTCATGTGATATGCTACTTCAGTACATTGTACGAGCAAATATTACTGGGACCACTACAGAAAATTGCAGATGAACATTTAACATCCAGGAATTCACATTATAGACACTACCACTGACTATCCTTGTAACACATTGGTCACAATTTCACACACTGACCATGCACAGTCCAGCCATATACTAGGTTCTGACCTAGTCTTGTTACTCATCAGATGTGTTTACAGATACATGCCATCCACACAACTCGTGCAGTGTGATGAGAGTGAGACAGACAGACAGATGAGGGTGTATCCTGGTGTAATGCAGACTAATATGGATGTGTGGGCCTGTTAGCCACAGGGCATTACTCAGCGGAGTGTGGCAGAGAGCAGCTCAACAATGGCTTACCTTGTCATTACATAGCAGTGACTCAGTATTTCTGTGCGTTAATATGTGCATGCATATGAGTGCGTCTGTGTGTGTGTGTGTGTGTGTGTGTTTGTGTATGTGCATGCATTTGTGCACACGTCAGGTTGCGAACATCAGCTCAGCGGCCATGCATCAGTGAGAGCGTGTGCATACAGGACTATGTCACATTGCAGGGCTGCCAAGAGGAAATCCACTTCAGAACACTCACCTCAGATCACATCACTGATTTACACACACAGTCTAACACACACACTGTTTGTACCCCTATACTTGTGAGGACCATCACTGACATAATGTATTCCACCCTAACCTTTACCATTATAACTACATGCCAAACCTAGGAGTTTTATCCATCATTTCTATCAGCTCTGATAATACTGTAGTCACCAAGTTAATAGATGGGATATGGGAACATAGTGACATCACAAGCAGTCAGTTTATTTGGAAGTCAAACTGAAATTGAGCCAATCTGAAATGTTGCTAATAATCTGTCATTGGACAGGATAAAAGTGCACACAGTGAGGTCATAGCATCGGTTGAAGCAGGAAGTGGGTCTGTGAACTGTGACAGTTGTTTACAACAGTTCACCTTTGTTTTCTCCTCTCTTTGACATTATGTGTTCAATGAGTACAGTGTTATTATCACTCAGTGAAATGATGGACAAAACTACAAAAATAAGACCCAAGTTGTAATAAAATGGAGTTATCCTTTCTTTCATCTTTGTTTCTGGATTTTTCAATGAGGGAGAAGGAGTAGATGTAATGCAGAGGGTTCTGGTGTAAAAACACAGCGTCATTCTGCAAAAATGTGAACCAGGCTCAACTTTTGCCAAAACACTACATGACATCATCTGGCAAGGTGCTGCATTGGCCAATCACATACATGTAAAGCACAATCCTGGTGGATTACTTTGGATTACGTGAAAAGAGTACTTCTATCATTTAAATCAACAACAGTCACTACAGAAGATAAAATAGTTGCCGCCGTGATAACTTTCCTAACTGTGTATTATAAACTGCTGTGCAATGTTCTGACATCTGATAAGCTTTCATATTCAGAAATCTGTTACTCAAACTGACTTCATGGATTGAATTTCTTGTCTGTTTTTCAATGCAAGGTCGCGTAAATGGCGAATTGCGTGTGCCATCATTTTTCAAGGGCGGACACTGCAGCTTCTGTTATTGGTAGTATACCGTCTAACCACTGCTGCATCTGTGTTTTGGCTTCTGTTCAGTAGCCTGCTGATGATCTTGTATCCTCCCCCATCTTTATGAAGTCTCACAATCTGGTTTACTTGTTCAGGGACATTTGTGGTGTTCACATATTCTTTTATAACCTTGTTCAGGCAATTAGCCTTTACAGTACTCACTTTTGTTGCATTGAGGTTGTACTTTGAGGCTTGTATTTTCAATTTAGTCTATCTAACCTGTTTTTAATTACAAATAAGATCAAATGCCCTACACTCCACCCTAAAAATATTACAATTATTGTAGGATAATACAATGTTGAATCATTCAGTGTTTTAGTGATATTGCACAGGGGTGTACTAAGTTTTGTTATATACTGTATCTTATTCCTCTGTGCCGTAGACCTCCTTTGCTGTCCAAAAGCTATTAAAACACATCAGTGAACCACACAGCTGCACTGGATGACATGTTTCTTCATTATGAAGAGATTGGTCATGTTAGTTTGTGTAGAGTAACAGCTCCAAAGACTAATAACAGCGATCAACAGCGTTTTCAGTCTCAGGAGGGTAGTTCTGTTTAAGGCAGATGCCAGTGAGCATGTAGGCAGCACAGGAATGTGGGTTTGTTTACAGAGCTCCACTATTACAACCTCCTAACTTTGTTCTAAATTACTCACTTGAGTAATCTTAGTTTAGGCTTTGAGACTAGACATTTGTAAAAGAAAGCCCATGTCACAAGGTGGAGATGTGGGGTTTCAAGTTTATCAGACAGGGAGTTGCATTATGGGAAGTGTAGGAACCAGTGTTTTTGAAGCTTGACTTGAATATTCATCTCTATTCTTAATGTTATCATGTTGGATAGGATAATTTCCTGATACTGCTGTTTTCTTACCTGGAATGTATTTTAACGCTTCACGGTTATTTTTCCAGTGATTGTGAGTTAGGCCCATGCCACCATCTAGAACCTCATATAATCACAATGTAATTCAGTCTGTTTTCTTTTTCATGCTGTCCAGGTGAGGAGCCCCAGGCCCCCTGAAAGCCCCCCCTGTGCAGGTGTGCTGGGCTTGGCAGAGCAGCAGGACCCTCTGGCTGCAGACACCATGCCTGATGGAGAGGTGCTGCCCCCCACTGTCCCCTTTACAAGGGGCTGTAAAGCCCGAGCAAGTCTACCTGTAGGCCGCTCGAGTGGTCAGACAAGAGAGAGGTCACTTGGTAGGTAGACACATACATTCACACTCACACTCACACACCAACACACACACACAGTGAAGTTGGAATAGTTGCAATAGTCTTAAAACAATATCTGTAAAACCTCTAGTACCTTACATCAGCCTAGACAGTCTGACAAAACTACTAAGAAACTACATTAAGAACTTCATGAGCAGGTGCACATATCTGAGATTTGATAATTAGCAATCAACAACCCTAAAGTGTTATACAAGACTAACGGTTTCACAAAAAAGGACACCCAAGAGTAAAGAGAGGAACAGTGCAGAGCTCAAAGTCTGCCTGTACGCCGCTCAAGTGGTCAAAACATAAATATTGCAGATGTCTTATTAGGGAACCTGCAACAAATAGAAAATATAAATGAATTGTTTATGATGTGTCATCAGATCACACTCGAATTGTGAGAATGGTTTGACATAGATAATAAAAAACGCAGTTCTAAAGCAAAGCAGTCCATGACTTAGATAGGAGGGGGTCAAGAAGATGTTGACAGATGAGAAAATATATATTCCATCACAGGTGAAGTCACACTGTCAGGTGATAATCCAAGATGATAGTGGACAGACACCTGGGGCAGCTGTCTGAGTGACAAGTTTCCTAACTACTAAACTGTACAAGTTGCCAAGCCAATAATAAAAAAAAATAATCAAAAAACATAAGTTGTTGAACCTCTCAGTAAATTGGCAGCCATGATGATGATATGATGAATTTTATTGATTTTTCATTATTTGTTTGTTATTTTTGTTATTTTTCCCCCTTAATTTCAGCATGATATTTAAACTCCAAAATTCATTCAGGTTAAGGCATTATCATTCATATCATATCATTATCATTCAGTATAAATAAAACAAGTGTTTTTGTCCTGTAGAAAAAGGCTGACCGTCTGTGTATGACTCGTACGACAAGTTGTACAAAAAAAGTCTAAATACAAAAAATGCTGAATGCAACAAATTCTCTCAAATCACTTGTACATACCACTTAAGAACAAATCTGTTACTACAAGTGTTTCTTGCATGAGGCCCATTACACACAGCTACACAGGTGATTTCACTTATAGGTTGGACAGAGACTCCTCAGGACTGTGAGTGTATACAGACAGCACTGGACTGATGTTTTTCTGAATCTCCTGTTAGTTTTCCTGCATCTGTTACAGCTTTATGAACGGAGTTTGTTGACCCCAGTAAACTTGCTTTAACTTTAACTTTAAACCAGATCTAAAGAGCCAGAACAACTAAAAAGACCTCTGTGGGTGTGCAAGGCCTTTAAACAACAACATAAAGCCAAAAATAAACCAAACTGCAATTAATCTGATCTTTTTGAAGCTTATAATTGAAGTTTTTGATGACACTGTTAGAGGGGAGTTCAACTCACTTTAAAGGCTGCATTTACAGGTATTGTAGTTAAAACTTAATTTTTACAAACTGTAGTAAGCACCTGTTGTGTCCATCTTACCAGTTCACTGTGTCTGTTTCTTCTTCTTTGTCACACTTAATCACACCTTGCACCTTGTAACTGTGTTGAGGAAGGTACTATAAAGTAAAGATCATTATTATTAGTATTGTTGTTGTTATTAGTACCGTTTTACTGTTCCTGTAGATCTGTAGATCTGTTTTTACACAGTAAATAGCTAGCAGTCACCAAGGCCAAGTTGACCATGGGCACTGGAAGCCATACCTCCTTCACAAAATAAAAAGCCTTATAATGGTTTGCTTGTGGAATGCTTAATTGTGAAGCAGCTACAGGAAGTTTTATGTTTACCTTAAGAAAGAATTTTACCAATGTTAAACAGATAAATTAATTTATATAAAGTATCTTGATCAGCATATCAAAGAAAAGTAGCTGAACTGACAATGATCAGAAATAGATAAGAATTTTCATATTAATCATCCCTGGGCCAACGCTGTGCACAAGGCAGCTCACACTTCACAGCATAGCCACTGCATGCATAGAAACAGGTTTATTTTAAATACCAACAACTATCCCATTATAAAGTTTAGAAATGCTCAGATTGCATACAGGGAACCAGGAGTGGCCCAACCCCAATCCATCAGATCTGTGGATGGGACTGATACGCCTCTGCTAAAGGTTATAGGTAACAGATAACAGTACTGTATTCGTTAAATATGTACTGTAATTGTGACTTAACACAGTCTAACAGTGACCCAGGGGTAAGGCACACGTCTTGTAACTTTAATGTTGTCTTTACTCAGAAATTGTACATTCTGATTGATGGATGTGGCAGTATCACATTGCACAACTCTGTCATAAATCCCTCCCTGACTGTGTGTCAGGTCCTGGTGTGCTGTACCTGCAGTATGGAGAGGAGACAAAGCAGGTCCGGATGCCTGTAGAGATCGGCAGTCATGACACTCTGCGGGCTCTGTTTGTCACCGCCTTCCCCCAGCAGCTCACCATGAAGATGCTGCAGTCTCCCAACATGGCCATCTACATCAAAGACACCAGCCGCAATGTCTACTACGACCTGGAGGACATCAGGTGAGGGACTTGTGATCCAGTAGGTTCACATGATCATATGAAATTCACCAACATGCAAGCCTCCTATAGATTACTGTAGGAACAGAACAGACTGAACATATTACCTGTTGGATTCTTTAACCCCTTCATTTGGGGGGGTTGGTGTTACATTGGTCTTAAACTCAGTTGCAGTTAAAAAAGGTGGTGAGTATAGCTTATTGGATATATTGGCTTTTTGGATGCTTTAAGATTTTAAGAATTTCCACAAACAAATTTGATGTCATGAGTGTTTCAGGCTAGTTTTGTGTAAGGTTGTCCCAATATCTTTCTAGCACCTGTAGGACCTTTCTAGTACTTAACTTTTAACATTTTATCTTAACAAGTCAATTTGTCTATTACAGAATGCTACATAATTTATTAAATAATGTATTAAACATGATCTCCCATCCCATTAGCAGATGGCTTCTCTCCTTTATACTAAATGAAATTACTCAGTGAACAGTAGAAGTCCTTATTAGAGTCATTACAAAGAACATAAGTTTATTTGAGTAGCTTAAGAAAAAGATTAACTGCAGACAAAACTGCTTTAATTAAACAAAAAATAACTAATAAATGTAAACACATGCAAATAAAACAAAAAAATACTAAACATTCAACATGAAATTGAAGCACAGAATAGCTCAATAAGGCAATGGATAAATGCTTTGTTGCACACAAAATAATAATAATAATAATAATAATAATAATAATAATAATAATAATAATAATAATAATAATAATAATAATAATAATAATAATAATACAAAGTATTTTTCTACCATCCTTTTTTGCACTGGGTGAAAGCCAAGTTTACCTATGTCTAAAAGTAGGCCTGATGGCAGGTTAAATGAAAAGTAGAAGCAGACACTGAAGGTGAAACAAAGCCAGTGGAAGGAGGTTGCAGCGAGGTTAAAAGTTGATCAGTATTTGAGCTTCCTTGACTGTTGGATTTTGCATTCTGAGGGAATCTACAGAGCTGGTGAGTAGTTCAGGGGGTGTAGAGCACAGTAAGCACATACACTGTCCTGGCATGGCTCTGCTTGTTGATTTGTATACTGCTATTTTGTTTTGCCACACAAAATAGGGAGGTGGTCGGGTGGATGGTGGGTGTACAAAGCGCTGTCTCATTTACATTTTATACATTTCTTACCATGCTTGTCATTTGTTTGTTTAGCCAGTGTAACATCTTTATCTGTAGCATTGCTAGCTCATACTATCCAAGGCTTGTTTGTGTTTAGCATTATTTTTTTTTAGTTACTGTACATCAGCATTTTCTGCTTAAATCAAGACAGATAAATGTTGTTTAAATTCAAATTATTAATTGATTCATTTTTTCATTCTCTGCTTCTTGAGTTAAATGTTAGGTTTCTTTGCTCTGACTCACCATACTTTCCTAGGAGTTAAAGGGGGGTGGCAACAAAACACCTGCTTTTTGATTATTGGTGACATAATCAGTTATGTCACCTGTTGTAGGTGTGAGAGACTGACACCTGTGAGAGAAATATGGTTTTGACTAATCTGATTACGCAGTAGATTGTAGGGCCTACTTAAGGGAGTTGTTGTTTGTCAGTAGAGAGGGGGAGGATGTGAGTAAGTTTGATGAGTTGAGTTGTCTTCAGTTAACCCAGGTTTGATTTAGATTTTCTTTTCATCCTTTAGAGATACATGTGTGCTTTTTCACGGTGTATATAAGTCACCTTTTTTCACTCACTGAAGTTGCTGGGTTTGCCTCCTATTACCCTCCTACACACTGATGCCAGGCCTCCTCCCTTAAACCAAGACCATGATATTTCCCCAACTTTCTCAAGGTGCTGTGAATGCCTAAACATGACCATAAAAAATATAAATCATGCTTTAGTTGCCATTAGGGATGTGCAGAGATCCCAGTATTTGTATTTGTATCTGTATTAGTTGAGGCAGCATAATTATTTGTATTTGTATTTGTATTCGAATAAAAGTGGGAAGAGGCTTAAAAATCCTGTTTTTGTTTTTATTACACTTTTAATTTTAGAAAATTAAGTTGTTACAATAAGTGTTCCCAGAGGTCCCCACATTGGGTCTTGAACTGGAGTCTCCCAGATCATAGATGACTGCGCTGATTACTGAGCTAAAACTTTACTCATCGCCTCATTACCTATTTATATAACCATAACACAGAGACAGCACACTGTGTAATGTGTAGGGAGGAACTTCAAAGGCAATTATTGCTTTGTACTTTTCATTTATTGCCTATTTTTTACAACCTAACTTTTGTAAAGGAGAAAGGGAACAACAGGTTATGGAGAGTCCCTTGGGAGCACTTCGCTTGTGTCAGTAGCTCAGCTTTATCTCTGGGGAACACCCCCAACAAATAATTTTTTAAATATTTGTATGAAACAAATATTCGTATAAAACCCACTATTTGTGCTTTGCTGAATAATGTATTTGTATTTGGGCACACCCCTAATTGCCATGAGTGGATATTGTAGAAAAACAGATGAAATATGTTGACAGTGAACATTTTGCGACCTGGGGGACACTGTACACTGACTACAAATTTCCTCATCATGTTGCTTAAAATGTTTGTGCAGCATTACCTCTCTCAATACATATTTGCTGTTATTTTAATGTCATTTCTAGGAGATAAGGTTGGTTTGGAAAGTGTCAGCTGATCAATTATGGTTACTGAGTCCAATTCATAAAATTGTTTACATAGACAATTACATGATGAAGATCCAACTGGAAACAAGAACAATCACTCATTAAAAATCTATTTAAAGTGAGTTTTTACTACATTTTATTACATGCTGCGTAGCAATAAGAAGTGAACAGAACACCCCTTTATAAAGTATATTACAATCTGATCCATGTGATCATTCACTGATTTCGGTTTTACATGAACTGAAACTGAATCTAGATGTTAAATCATTTGAGACATACTTCTGTATGATAATTCTGCATATGATGAAGTGACACAGCCATTTCGTTTTATGTCAGACAAAGTCAGCCGTGAGATTGCAGCTGCCTCACACACAACTCAGAAACTAAATCTCTGCTGATTTAGACCTGACACACTTGTCATTATCTCTGTGTGTTCTGTTTCCTTCTAGAAACATCACATCCCACTCCTGTCTGAAGGTTTATCATAAAGACCCAGCACATGTTTTCAACCGCCACGCCAGACCTGCCACCACAGAGGGAAGGGTGAGTCAACAAACTGTCTCTTTCTCTCTCCATCCTCCGTATTTTTCATTGTATCCTATAGTGTTGATATAGTGACTATGTATAAAACAACCTCATACCAACTCCTGTCTGTCTGTCAGATTTCTTTCTTTATTAGGATTCCTGTTAGCACCAGCATAAGCATTGGCTATTCTTCCTGGGGTCCACCACTCATACAGTCATACACACTCATACACACTATAGCCACATAAACACAACAAACAAAACAGCTCACCTCATTGAATTAATAATCAAGTACATACAGAAGAGAAACAAAATTGTCATCCTTTCAACAAGCATTAAGCCAAACACAAAATTATAAATCAATCACAGTTCCTCAAGAATTCATAGCAAACTTGATTTTTTTTTTCTTCATACCAATAAACAGAAATTCTTGTCTGAATGACCTTCTTAAATTATATATTTATCCATCCTGCGCTTTTACACATTTAATTACAAGAAAATAAGGTATTAAATAACATTTCTCATTCTCTGCCAAGGGGATTTCTGCTTTCACCCAGGTTTATGTTTTATATCTTACACCATTTTTTTCCTAGTTTACACACACACACAGTTGAATTATAGTTCCTGAAATGTTTGGAGGTACTGTTTTAACAAAACTTTAAAACCTATTTTTAGTATTCTCTTGAACAATATGCACTGACAATCAATTCCAGCAGACCATGGCTCTGTACATGACTGTGTTCTGTATCATAGTTGTTTTTGCTTTAGGTAGCATGAACCCTCTTTCTGTTGCATATCATGTTTGATAATTGTGTTGAGCAAACTGAGAGAATAACCTTTCATATAGTATCTTTGGTGATTGTGTGACCAGTCCATTTCTGAATAAATTTAACAAAGCATAGGTGGATCTCTGACTGACAGTTAGCCAACTCAGACTATCATGCATGTCTTTTACATTAGCACTGTAAAGCACAGTGTGCCACTTTATTTTTATCACTTTCATTGAAGCACTGGACCAAATCAAGAAACAGTAATCAAGCTGTGGCAGACTGTGTTTCAGACATGAATGATGAGACTTTGAGGAATGATGTGATTTTCAGGCGGGAGCTTTCTGCCTTCTAGGAATCCTAAACAGGTTATAGGTAAAATAGGTTGTCAAACTTATCTGACTACTTATAGACAACACTGTATATCCGTGTTGTAATTACCACCTGTGGCCAGTATAATAATGCAAGAGCATGTTGGATAATATTGGTGTTTGCAGGGGGGCTGCAATTACACCCCCCACATTAGTATGAACCCTTGGAATTAGAATGGCTACATGATTACAGTTGCATAGTGGGTAATGTAGGCACCAGGTTTTGACGATGAAGAATAATGTGTGGAATAAAAAAGACGATATAGCTGGTTCTGGTGCATCGATTTTGATTTTTTGAATGATAAGAAAAAAACAATAACTGAGCTGGCTTAAGTTAAATCCTTGTGTTTGATTGGATTTTGTTGTGGAATAGAATTAGTTCAAAGTAGCAGATTTTATCGTTCTTCTGATCTTTGACTGCATTGTTATCCTCTTGAAGCTGTTGACTTTCCGCTCTGTCATCTGTAACTAAAGAAACATAAAGACAGGTCTTCTCTGGTGTTTAGGTCTATCTTATAAATCTCTGACACAGCATACAGTTGATAAACGCTCAGTGTGAGCAGAGCTGCTGCTGAGATGCTCACAAGCCTCCTTAACCTCCTGGTCTGCTGATAGTGATCACAGGACAGGCTGACATACACTATGATACATGTATACACACACACACACACACACACACACACACACACACACACACACACAGGGTGATCCCAGTCAATCCCAACTCATCCCTCTGAAGCAGCATCAGTGTTTTGAGGTCATCACTTACTTAAGTTTAATGAATTGTACTCATTTGGTTTCGTTCCAAGTCTGATGATCAGAATAGAGCTGCATATCCTCCAAACTTCATGGGTAACTGTGTAATTTGCTTCCTGGAATGTCTCTCAGGTTTGATGGCCAGTTTAACGTATAAAGACTGTTCCTCTCCTCTTCCCTGGGACTCTCTGGGAATCTCAAGAGGGAATTAGTCCTGCAGCTCTGTATTCTTTGTTGTCCCTCTTCTGCACAGGTCTGCAAAATACAGATAGTACAAAAAAAAACATTTATACTGTACAAGTCTGGAAAAAGACAGTGTTTTCCTCTCACATATACTGTGTATCATATATAGGAGACAGGTCAGAGAGTGTGGATTCACAATTGAATGCTTCACTTCTCTATTTCATCAGAGTAAAAACAGCGATAAGATAGTAACCCTCGGGAGTGAGGTTCCTTGTACGGGTACGGCGGATGCCACTGGGCATGCGCAAAATGTGGTTCCGTTTACAGAGCTTCGCTAGCTTGTTGTGCTACATATCACAACCTGTTGACTTTGTACTACATTATAAATTTCTCAAAGACCTGCATTACAGTCAACAGGTTGTGATATGTAGCACAACAAGCTAGCAAAGCTCTGTAAACGGAACCACGTTCCCACACATGGAGTGGTGGGTTATACATGGAACATGTCACCCAGTGCAGCGGTGTGACTCACTGATGTGTTTTTAATAGTTTTGGACAATCCAGGGATAAGATATATCAGACTTTGGATTCACACACAATACTTGTAAGTAGATCAGTTCATTGTTGGTTTGCACATGAGATTTGTTGACAATAACAAAAATGTAGAAAATAACCGTTATTAGAGTCCAGCCGGCTACTTTATTATATTAATTTTTGATTCAAATAAAACGGGTTGTGATTCACTATGCATATACATTTATGACCGCTAGCCTCTGCTTCAAAACAATGCAAGCATGATGATAGAAAAACGTGCCTATCTGTCTGTATCAGTCCTGCCCACACATGCAATCTTCTCACTCTACTCACTGTTGGAAAGAAAACAAATAAGCATATTTCCCAAAACATCAGCTGTTCCTTAGTAAAATTCTGGACTGAGAGAAGAGTAGGTGATCCCCTTGATTTGCCTGAAAACATGAAGTGACCACACTGGAAAGTAGGAGCTTTTCAACTGACAAGCAACAATATGCAGACTATGTCGGAGCAGGATATAGAATATGAGGGAGGGAAGACAAATGGCATAGATAAATATCAGACATTCTGTCACTGAGGAGTTCCCTGAGCGCACTGCTGTGGCTCTCCACCGCAGATGACCCTGTGCTCTAGCAGTGGGCGGCTGTCTGAGTGTATGTAGGAGTGATATGAGGAAAGACAGGTTCAACAAGGCCACAGTAAACACGCTGTACCCCATAAATGATGCACTTGCCTCTGGGCCAATCAGCAACAAATACGTTACCTTGTTTTGACGTATAATTATAGCATCCCCCCGAGCTAATCAGAGTCGTGTTGGGAAACATCAGTTCCCCCGGCTCTAACAATCCAGCCTAAACCCACTCAGTGTTGTCTGACGTTCTCTGTGTTACAGGCACAAGAATCACAGAAGCTATGTCACTGGGGGCCAGTCAGTGCACTTTAGAAAATGGCAAAATACTGATAAACTCTAATGAGTGCTGTTTTATACATACAGACAAACTAATATATTGTAATCATGTACAAGTAACAGTGCTTGTTACACGTGACTCTCTCATGCCCTTAAAACAAACTTTTAAGGGTTGTCCGTGTTATGTCTGTGTCGTATCCTTTCCACCCTGTTTCAACTGTGAATGATACAAAATCTATCCGAGTGAAATCTCCACCAGTTGCTCAGTGCATCAGTTGTGCTTGAAAAAATGGAGGAAGAGTAAGGAGTGGAATGAATGTGGCAACACTGGGAAGGGCAAGTTTAGCAAAAATGTCTATTAATCCTCACAGTGCTGTAGACTATATGAAATGGTTAAGTTGAAATATATTGCCCAGTTCTTCTAACATAAAATTACCCCTGATTTTTAAAATGTAATACCTTGAAAAAAGTCATTGTCTTTGTTTGTCTTTGCCAATAGGGTAACAGATCCATGAGTTTGGAGGCTTAAACACTGCACAGAGGTTTATAATACAATGAGATGATTTTACAATTCTGGAAACAGAATGGAAACAGCAAATATCTTCTGTTTTGACAGGCAGAATTACACCACTCACATTACAAAGTAATCTGCCAATAGTGTGTGCTTGCAGGTATCTGATTGTCCAATGATCTGATTGTCTGATTGGCCAACACAGTGGTCTTACTGAAGTGAATGAGGTTGTTGTATTTCTTCATGCTGTGCAGATGTTGGTGTGAACATGGGCTTGATACAGGGGAATG
This sequence comes from Thunnus thynnus, assembly GCF_963924715.1. Lineage (NCBI taxonomy): Eukaryota > Metazoa > Chordata > Actinopteri > Scombriformes > Scombridae > Thunnus > Thunnus thynnus. Next base: position 1,863,126 of record NC_089528.1, read on the forward strand.
AACACTAATGTGCTGAAGGTTGCTCACTATAACAAAACATATTTACATTATTTAACCCTGGTTTCATCATGAAGGACAGCAACTAACTGACTAACTGGTACATTTATAAAGTAATGTTCCTGTCATTATATATATTAATGTTGTGATAACTGGAGAGCTGAAAAGCCAGAGGTCATGTGAAGTGATATCTGCTCAGCCTCTCACAGCGTGTCTGTGACATGCTGCTAAAGGAGGAGTTTGACTAAGTCCATGCTTTATGTTCTCAGGGCTGTCCTGATAACATGACATGTTTACAAAACGCTTAATTACACACTATCACTGTGGAGCCAGCTATTATTATTAATTATCATTGGAGGTTTATGTCAGTTAGGAGGTCTGATTCTGTCTAACTCTGGCACTAGTCTCACAGATAAGATGCTGACATAAACTGCGTCCTGCATGTTCTCTGGCTGTCCACTGCCTTCTGTTTATCTCACATACATGTGAACAGTAGGGTATGACCCACTGACAGTCTAATTAGTCTCATGGAATGTTGTGTTCATTCCCTCATGTTACTTTCCACATGCAGATAGTGTGCATGCTTAATGGCTGACAGTGTAGATTCCTGTGCATAACGTCATTTCTGTAGAAATCCATTAGTATGAGTGTTAGTTTTGGTCAGAAACATTTTGAACAATACATCAGAATCTTCCTCAAATACTTAATTAATCACAATAGAGGGCTGGAAACTGTTTGTAGTGTTTCAATGGTTTTGTTATTATTGAACTTGTATGGAGGCTACAGAGAGTGTGTGTGCTGGGAGAGGAGATGCAGCTTTAAAGCTGAAGTGAAAGACAGTCAGAGCAGAGTCAAGAGTTGGAAGCAGATCTAGTTGTTGTGAGGGTTCTGCGTTAACTCAGTTTGTGCTGGAACAATCATCTGATTGACAGTCTGCTCTCCTTGTGTAACTGGTCTGGATGTTACACTGCAGGCTTTATTTCATATTTGATTTTCACACTCGTGGCAGTTTATGTGTTATGACAGGCCCTTTTGAAGTAAACAGATGAATTTGCATGTCACAAACTCAGTCATACAAGCTGTAGCTGAGCAGCTACATGAGGATTGACTGTGTTCATGCTGAGGTAAGTCACAAACAGGAGAGCATCTTTCTAAGTATTTAGAACTTTTGACAGAGCTGTGTGTGTTCTGTGGTTTGGATCAGGAGCTGCACTGCACCGACCAAACTCGCAACTATGAAATATACAATTAAAAAAAAACTGTAATAGTTTCTGGTTCTGGGTGTGCAACCTCAATAATGACTACCTATACTAAATTATGTCAACTTTGGCACTCACTTTAGTTAGACTGATTTAAATCATTTCATTCAATATTGATCTAGACAAAGTGATTGTACAGCTGGTTCTGTAGACAACAAATGCTGATGAATTTCAGAAGTTTGTTATTGTTAAATGATAAACTGTTTTTTCCAGAAAAAAACATCTGTACTCAACATAGTGGGACTCATAGTGATAACAGATTTAAGTGTGGTTGGGTGTGCAGTAGAAAACTGCTCTCTGATAGAAAGGTGTAGAAATTTGTGTTGCATGATTAAGGAAAAAGGCAAACCTGATTATATTTAGGATTGAAGCTCATCAAAAGCAAATCCAGTATCAAATCCACTCATTGAGTCTGAATACTATTAAATTGCTTATCAACTCCAACATATACAAATAATACACTAAAAAACTACTAATAGTACAAATAACTAAACTAAAACTGAGCTGAGAGATTCATTTCACATCTGTATTCATTGATGTTAGATGAATGCAGAAATGCTGCAGTTGTGAACAATAGAGCTGTCGCTTTTTATTTGAAATTTGAAACTACCATTCAAACACGGGAAATACTCAAATATTAAATTTGTTGTAATTTGTTTCAATTCAAAGTTGTGCAGCTAGTGTGTGTGTTGCAGTCACATACAGAGCTGTTGTGGTTTTTTCCTCACAAAAAACCACAACATCACAGATGTAATGAAGGTAGAGCCACATTCTCACGTTGACTGACATGTTTGTGTTTCTGGATGACTTAACATCTGTGTGTTGATTCTGAATAAAATGTTGTGACTGGCCACAAATGTACCTTATTACACATAATATATAATTGTGCATGCATACCTACCCTACTACAGGTTGTATTAATGAAGCACATTTTTTATAATGAAAGTAAGTACAACATAAAACAGACAGGGTCGGTAAAACTGAATTTAACTTGAAATGCCTACAAGGTTCAGTGTTTCAATGACCTCTAACTCACTACACTAAAATATCTGTCTCATTTAATTCAGTCATCTTTTCAATCATATATACTGTATATATTTTGGATTGTTCATCAGAACTTCTGTGAGAGAAAGAAGAGCTTCAGAGCATACATGTCTTTTTGGTTTTAAACCAAATTTGAGGGTTAATATATTACACTGCACTGTAACTTTTATTCTCTTGTTTTATTTATTATTCCCTTTCGGCTTCTTTTTATCTCCAAATTTAACACTTCTTAATTGTTTTTATATGTCTTTTTACTTGTGTTGCTTTTATATTCTGTTTCGATGCCTTTTATGTTCTATGTTAAGCACTTTCAATTGCCTTGTTGTTGAAATGTGCTATACAAATAAAGTTGCCTCGCCTTTTCACTTAAGCTTGGAATGAATGGAGCAGAGTGAATGCCAAATACAATTAGACTCAATCATTCTGTGCTGTTGAGTCACATTTGTGTTGTGATGATTATGATTAATAGAGGGAAGTAAAAGGAAAAGAGAGAGAATGTCAGAGGCAAAACTTTAGAAAGACCTAGCTAAGGGGGACAAGTTTGTACTATACACCACATATTATACCAATGTCAAACTGACTCTTTATGGTCCACTGCTGTGCTTTCACTCAATTTCTAATATCAGTTAGTATAAAAAAATTGTTGTTACATAAATGAGACTTGGATCAGAGTGCACTGAGATGTTACATTAAAGTGTGTGCAGTCAGTCCATGTCATACAATCCAAACTTTTTCTGTCTGGACGTAGATGTAAAAAAACCCAAAACAAAACATTTTATTCTCCTTGTTTGAGGTAAATAAAGACAAAGAAAAATATTCTCCATCTTGCCATTCACACATTGGATGTTGACTGGTTTACATTTGTTTTTAGCTGAGTTTAATGCCTTAACATTATCTGGGTCTGGTGCAATATGACCAGTGTTGTGCAAGTAACTTGTAAATGTAATAATTTACACATTACATATTACTCCCTAAAACTAGTTTCATTACTCATTACTTTACTTTCATTAGACAGCTGTCAGCTTTATCAAAGTTGCTTTTAAGCAGCTTCAAAGCCTCCACAGTCACATGTTCCATCTTCTGTGTTTAACACATGTAGAAGAAGAAGAAAAGGAGACGTTGTGGTTTAACAAGCAGCCAGTCGACAGTTTGGAGGTATTTACTGACCATCAGTAGCAAGTTTAACATTAGCGGCAGTGACTGCATGAAGTTTCACCCTCTCAGTGAAGCTGCTTTGTTCTCACAGTCTCCAGCTGAACTAAAACAGCTGATTCCTGAATGTAGCCTTACCAGTGGCTGGACCAGACTGTCCACTGAATGCACAGAGACCAAACTGATATCAACCCTCCATCAAAATACCAGAAAGACAGCAAAGATGTCCTCCCCCTAATTGTCCAAGTAACGGAGCCTTATTGGGATTAGTAACTGTAATGTGATTACTGATTTTCAAATCATAATCCCTTACACTACTGTTGCTGAAGAAAACATGACTGTAATCAGTGAAACAGTAATACATGACTGCCCAACACTGATAAAGCTGAGGATGTTGAAAACAGTGCAGTTTTATACCAAGCTACAGGACTGACTTCCTCTGTGCATCATCAAGAGATTACATTTTGCTCTTCCTCCACTGTCTTTTGTGAGGTATGGCTCCAGTCTGCCTGATTGAAAACATTATATACTGTAGACTTGCCTCATGCAGAGCCAGTGAGGTTGATAAAAGTTAGAATTTTATCATTAAAGAAGTTCATGAAGTCATTACTACTGAGAGCTATAGGAATACATGGATCAATAGAGTTATGACTCTTTGTCAGTCTGACTAAAGTGCTGAAAAGGAACCTAGGGCTGTTTTTATTCTCTTCTATTAATGCTGAGTAATAGGCAGCTCTGGCATTACAGAGGGCCTTCCTATATGTTTTAAGACTATCTTGCCAGACTAAGCAAGGTTCTTCTAGTTTGGTGGAACGCCAAATTTCCGCGATGTTTGCTTTAATTTGCAGGTTTAGGAGTTATACCAGGGGGCTAACCTCTTATGTTTTATTATTTTCCTTTTTAAAAAGGCGATGGAGTGAGTCTGAGTCTGGAGTGAGCCTGTGGCACTATCATAACTATGTGTTCATCTGTGTTCTTGGACAGTTTCATGTATGCTGGGTTGTATTTTGAGTATTATGTTTTATATTTTAGCCCTGGTTTTCTGCTCAGTCTTTGTTGGATCCTCTGTTCTGTTATGTGGAATTTGCTCTGTTCCGTTCAGCCCGTTCAGTTGTGTCTTGTATCAGTTCTGCTCAGCTCAGCCAGCTTTTGTTTTTTGCCTGCCCAGTCTCAGAAATGAAGAAGGTTTTCCTCAGCCCTGCTTTTTAGTCTCTGCATTTGAGTCCACCTGTTCTGCTAATTATCAACCACTACTGCTGCACTACTACTTAACAATAACACATAGCCATTTATATAAAATATTGATTAATGCAGCTTTAAAATGGAAACTTAACTGGAAATTAAACTAGTTCAAGTAAAGACAACAAACACCTTCACAAGTGCAACAGTTCAGATTAGAAGAATAAGACTCAATTATATAAAATCTTATTAAAAAAACATTTTATAGGCTTCTACAAAAACTATAAATAACTAAACTATACAACCAGTAAAACATTAAATGTAGTGTGGTGTGCAACCTGGGCAAGCCTGTTATGAGCATTAAATGAACCACCACTGACTAATCTTTATTTACCCTTTCTGTGTGTATAATTAAATCTACAGTAAAGCTTTTTTTCAGCCATAATTTATGTCAGCAGATTGAACTGGAATCAAAAACATCTTTTCAAAACTTATCTTTGTCATTTCTGTACCACAGTGTCTTATCGACCTGTGTACTGTCAATGTACTGTACAGTATCTGCCAGTTAAAATCTGTATTGGTTGGACTTTAAAATGCAGTTTGGTTTCAAATAAAAGCTGTGTATATTTCTGTTTTGTAATGAAAATGATTCTCATATAATAGTGGGTGTCTGGCATTAACATCCCGCTGATTTGTGTTCTCAGTGTCCTGGTGCAGCAACATCTCTTTCAGTTTTATCAGCTTTTATTATTGCTTTTTATCGCATTTTGTTTGTTTTTGCCAGATATCCAAAGAGGTGTTGTATGGTAGCCACAGTCCAGTCCACACCCTGTCATCATCCAGCCGCAGCACCCTGCACAGCCTGCAGGGTTCAATGTCCCCACCCATGGTCCGCTCCATGCCCTCCTCTCCCTCCAGGATGGCCTATGGCGGGGGGAGCACACGAGGGGCAGCAGCTATGGTGGATCCTGGCAGTGCCACATTACCACGGGAACGGCTGTCAGGGGCAGGGCGAACCAGCACCCTCTGTACCAGCAGCAGTGCCATTCTGGAGAGGAGAGATGTCAAGCCTGGTAAGATACCTGCAGGGTCAAATCTCAACACACAGATTTCAACACACACACACACACACACACACACACACACACACACACACACACACACACACACATTCTAATTAAATTAATTCAACACAAGTAATTTATGAGAGTCATAAATTAAATGAAGTGAAATAATGCCAGCAGTCATATAGTAAATGCTGCTCCAGTTCCTACACCTGTTGTTATGCATCAAACCACCAAACATTTGTCACATATCTAGAGGACTGAAGTCAGAGGAGACCATGGGCCCTGTTTACACCTGGCACTAACATGTGTCTCGGGTGATCCGATCACAGGCGGACAGCTCTAAGTACAGGTGTGAGTGCACGCAAGACGCATTCAGATCTGTTCATTCAGACCACATTCGGAGGTAGTCTGGGCTAAATGTGGGCACATTGATTTAGTAGGGAAGGACCGCCCACTCAACTGACTCCTCTATTTTGCTGCAGATTAGGCAAGGGAAGTGCATTGCAGCCTCCTGGTCCAAAGCTGTGTTCAACTTGTTTGATAACAGGATAAATAAATTCATTATTTTGTTTTTCCGTTTTTCATGTGAATTAAAAAAATGTAGTCCACCCCCTGTTTGTCCTGTTCTCCTAACCCTTTGTCTTCTTCAAATCAGCGATTGGAATAAAAATTAAACCAAAACCAGACAATAACTTGTTTTTCGCTTGTCTGTCTCAAAACATTTTTCAAAAGCTAAATGTTGCTGGATAGTTTCCTCTGCCCCGTCTAGTTGATCATTGCAGTTTTTAGTTTTGCTGCGCTGCTTGACATAATGATCTCAGGATTTATCAGGAGGACGGCTGCTTTACTCCAAACAGTTTCAACGGCTGAACCTGGACTGTGTGTGTGTGTGTGTGTGTGTGTGTGTGTGTGTGTAACAGCTGACCTGAGCTGAGGAATGAAGAGGAACCTTCATAGAAATGTTGTGGAGTCAAAAGTACAATATTTGTCTGTCAAATGTTGTGGAGTAAAAGTCATACATTTCCAAAAAATGTAATACTCAAGTAAAGTACAGATACTTGAAAAATGTACGTAAGTACAATACTCAAGTAAATGTACTTGGTTACTGTCCACTCCTGTATGTATTACAGTCTTTTAACAATTGGTTACCTGCACGGTCCAATACTGAGTACACATCTTCAAAACTCTTCACACAATCAACACAACAGCAACAATTATGGACCAAACTGTGACACATTTGCATTGCTTTCGCACAAAAGGTATTCAGTGATTACAGCCTTCAACTGTCCTGAATACTTTTCTCACTTAAACAAAAATAAGCAACAAAACTCTGTGGATCTGCAGCACATTTTACACATTTACGTCCTCACTACCAAACTCTTCAGTTTATGTTCAAACACTAATATGTATTCATATGGATCATAAACACTGAAATACATCTATATTCAACCAAAAAACAAGACGTACTGTCAGAAATAAAGTCCACTGAAAGCTTTCCTGCTGCATTTCTATGACTGGTTCTTGTAGATACACTGTTGTACGTTCTATAGAGAGCTACACATCTGACTGTATTTACACAATATACACATTTCTACACATCAACCATTAAAAAACTACATATACACATTAAAAGAGTGATGTAACTTAACTGATTGCCATAAAAAGATCATGTCCTACCTGTTGATAGTGTTTTATCTCTATGAGTTGTTGTGTTTGTGTCTGCTGGAAGGATTTGTTTTTGTGTGTAAAATGAGCTGCTGTGTCCAGTAGTGTGTTGGTAGAGTTGAAGATATATGGACTGAGTGTTGAACCATGCATGGAACCAATCATAAAAACTGTAATTTCTTAGCATTTTTTTATAATTCTTCTTTTTATGGTACATTATTAATTATTGATTATATTTGTTTTTACATGTCCTGCTGTTTTTACCATGTTCCAACCTATAATACTGTTCTTCACTATGCCACATGTTTTTTGGAATATGTAGTCATGTGCATAGTTAGTTTATATAGTCACGTCTCACTTGAAAATTAGATCTTAGTCTATTAATCGCAGATTTTACATATTAAATAAAGGTTATTTATATATTTGACTGAAGAAGATAAAGAACCAGAAAGATGTCACAAGGACAGTGAAATTAAATAACAAGCCTTTATCTGTGTATCTATCTTATGTGACGTGCGTGCGTGTGTGTGTGTCTGTGTGTGTGTATGTGTCAGATGAGGATGTTGGCAGCAGTAAGAGCATGGCCCTGGTGGTGCGTGGTGAAGGAAGATCACATTACCCAGACTCCTACTGCTCCTCCCTCCAGGATGGAGGAGGAGGTCGCCTCAGCATCACTGCCTCCCAGTGCAGCGCTCCCCCCTCCCTCACTGCTGACATGGTGGATGCTGGAGTCGCAGGGATACCTGGGGGACTGCAGCAGTTCCGGGCCTCCATTAAACCCCTGATGGGATATGGGGAGAGCATGGAGCACCAGACCCTCTCCCTCCACAGGTACACACGCTGATTTAAAACCCAAATACACATACATATATAATGCCTTTCTTCAAACCAGTCACATAACCCAGACCAGCTGTAGTTGCACTTAAAGAGGTTGACACAGGTCATGAACCTGCATCAGCCTGCTACCATAGCAACTGCAGTATATTACTGTAACTCTTCTAATATTGCTTTTCTTTTTTGTCAAACAAGGGCAATATGGATCAAATCAAAATCATGATATCAATAAGAATATGTTCTCTGATATCGATACATGCAAAGTTATACAAAACCATATAAAATACATACAAATGATGCTCAATGACTAAACAGTTTCATTGTTATGTAATGTATCAGACAAACTCTTCACACATTACACAAATATCCCCTCCAGACATGTTTTAAGACATGTAAAAATATTCTGCTTTGACAAATAATATTTGACTGATTTGGAAAATGACATCTTTTCCTTCTCCCTCATGTAAATATCTAGAATCTATGAATATGCCAATATATATATTTTTTTGTTATACCATGTTCTGGGTGAATGATTGTCCAGCAGGTGTGTGTTAAAACCTTTTATTGCACAGGTAGTTTGGCTCAAGTTTAATCACCGTTCTAAATTCATCCACTACCCAACCTGTAACCATAGCAACATTAGAGCACAACTGTCAAAACGTACTCGTTATGAAGTTTTAACGAATGGGACACAGCAGAGGAAAAAGAAATGAAGAACAAAAAGAAAGAAACCAAGCAAAAAATGGCACAAGGAATTGACACCTGATGAGCTTAAAGGGATAGAGGAAGAGAAGGATGAGATTAATACAAACAAGACAACAAAATGGGCAGTTAATATACTGAGAAACTTTCTCTACCAAACACAAAAGAACACTAATTTGAAGACATATTCTGCAGTTATGCTTAAAGACACCTTATGTGAATGTTATGCCTCGGTTCAGGCTGGCAGTGAGTGCAGTGTGGCAAGTTGTCATGACAATGGTAAACTCTTGCTTCATAACCTTTTGATTTTGAGAGCAAAACTTTCACCAGAACTTTGTGAATGTTTTTATTTTATATTGTTGGCAGATGACCATGGTATAAGCAGGATAATCAACTTGTAGGTGTGCGTTAAACGGTTTAAAGGCATAACATGGAGGTGAAGAAGTGGAGGGTGGTTCATCACCTACATGTTGTGCCTTTAAACCATTTAACGTACACGTACTCGTTGATTATCCCTTAGATATTAAGTTCATTCTAAGTGTATGTGCACTGGAGGCATAGATATAAAACACTAGATGTGATGTGGCATAGTGACTTGCCATTCTGAGATGGAACCATATGGCAGCCACCTTACCTGGGTCCAGTTTTAAACTTGCTGTAATTGGAGCCTATAGTGAAAGAGGCTTATGCTGTATTTATGGTCATTTTATTTTTCTACCAATACCATTTTTTATTCAAAGTAATGAGCATAAGACAACTATGCCTGTCTAGACCGAACCAAAAAAACATAGACTCTGGTAGAATTTTGATTATTACAGCTCTAAGAGAACAAATCATGCTTTCAATCATGAAGATAATCACATAATTGTGCACTTATATTGCAGACAATGAATTTAATTTTTCAATTTTGCCTTAACTTAAAAAGAAGAACTGTCTTTGGTATTCTTAATGGCTAATATACTACATTAAGCAATATCTTTTATGTAGAAATCGTGAATAAAATTCAGTATTGCGGCCTATATTGGCAGGCAGTCACAATCAGAAAAACAAGAGAATCACATCTATTGTAATATATTATTATATTTATTATTGTCATAAATTGTACATAAGGCTAGAAATATTTCTCTCTCTCTCTCTCTGTCACACACACACACACACACACACTAACTCACTGGCAAATACTTCCTGTTTCGCTGTTTTTTTGTGTGTTGTGTTTGTTTTTTTGTCGGTCAACCGGCATGGGTTTTGTTTTGATGGTGAGTGTTAAGTAGTTAAGTTGCCTTTTTTGAAAGATATTAACATGCCTTCATATATAAAATTTGCTCCTCTGAGAATTGTCACCTTATTGTGGTGGAGAGGTTTGGTGTCCCTGTAACCCCGGGAGCTGTGTTGTTTGGGGCTGTAACCCCTGGTAGGGTCTCCCAAGGCAATTGGTCCCACATGAGGGTCCAGACCATGAATGATTCATAGACCTCAATGAAGCAGCATTTCAGGCATGTGGGAACCAAGACCACCCTCCTGGAACCTGAAGAAATAATGGAGCTGATAAAGACTGGGGTCAGGTGCATTGCCAAAAGGGTAGCAGGCAGGGGACCTGGACATGCTGATCCCAGGCATCATGAACTGGTTCTAGGGACATGGAATGTGTCCTCCCTAGTGGGGAAGGAGCCAGAGCTAGTGCAGGAGGTGGAGTGGTACTGATTAGATAAAGTTGGGCTTGCCTTTATGCACAGCACAAGGTCTGGACCAAAGTCCTGGAGAAGGGCTGGGCTCTCTTCTTTTCCGGAGTTGCCCAGGGTGAGAGTTGCCAGGTGGGTGTGTTGATACTCCCAAGTCTGGTTTTAAATTTTAAGCAAATGCATTATTTAAGAGCATCTAAGAAAGTTTTATGTTTAAGTGTCATGTGTTTGCCTTTGCCATTTTTAATGGTTCTTGAAAGATATTTGGTGAACCAGTTATTGATGTATTAGTTTATTTATGTGTTGAAGTGGTAATTCTTGGGAGATGATTAAAGGTAAATGGTTTTGCAAATTAATTTTTGCTCTCTCTGCTCCACATTGAACCTTGCATTTTAGTGGCCATGTGTCCTACATTTTATGCTGGTTGACTTTTCCAACAAATGTTCACACTTTGTTTTGTACTGTTAATGATGAAATAAAATCTCAAATTCAAAGGTTCTATGAAAATCTACTAAATTTTTCTTTCAGTCTGCTTGAGGTCATTTTGGGTTGTTTAAATGTATTGTGTGTGCTTATTTTTGCTCAGAAACGATCTTTTAGCTTAAATTAATGTTGTCCATCACATTACAATGTAAAAAACAATCCGCTAAATTTTCATTTTTCCAGATTTTCATTCTGACTCACCGCTGAAAACTGTAAAAAAAAATATCTGCAGATTCTGTTTCGGCTTTGTTATAACTTATCTGTTTAGCAAACAGATCAATGCTATTGAGAGCAAGCAATCACCAATGACTTTGACTTAGAACTCAGCTAGTCAGTTACTACCGTTATTACTGTTATTACTGTGTATTACTGGCTATAACTGCAGTAGTAGTGCAATATAAGCAGCATAATAGAATAGGTTCTTAACAGTCAAATTGCATTTGTCCTTATCTAAAAGAATGCAATGAGAGTTTTGTAGATACAATAGAGGAAGAGTGTGGGCTCATGCATGTACAAGTATGTGTTTTAAGGAGTTTCTGTTTAAGTGTGCAGAATATGGGAGTAAGAGTAGGGAATGGAAATGTATACAGTAAGCTGCTACACAGAATTGATCACTGCTGACTGATGACTGCAGTAGGGGAAAAATCAGTAAAACAAGTGGCACTAATTGATAGGAGATCAAGAGGGCTGGTGAGTGATAAGACTCATCTTCAATAACACATCAAACAATAAAAACACATCAGTGACTGTAGTAACTGCAGCATGACATGTGATTTTTTTTAACTTTGGAAGGCTTTTTTGATTCAATCCCTGATCTTTTTGTTATGCTAGCATCAGGGTATTTCCCACATATAACTCTTCTCTTGAGGGAAGAATGCAGGATTGCATAAATCAACTAATATTCAAGTTCATGAGCAGAGAACATTTTGCTAGTAGTGTTTTTCCATGTGGGGATCCACCATAGTGACAAACTGTGTATTAATTCATCTGTTGTTCCATCTGTTTTTCTACCAGACAGAAAAGCAGAAAGTATGGTGACAGCCAGCTTCCTCCATTGGGAACCAAAACCCCGCCCTCCTCCCCTCACAGAGTGAATGAAGTCAGGATGATTGACGGACAGATCATTGGAGGGGTGGGCCTGGTGTGTCCGGAGAGGATGTCACCGATTCGTCGGTCCGTGCGGCGGGACAGTAATGGGGCCACGGTAGAGATGGTAAACAGAAGCAGAGGAAGCGGCTCATCATCCTCTACCTCGTCTGTGTTTGTGGAATGCCCTCTGGGACAACCTGAAAGACTGTTTCAGGATCACATGTCTCCCAGCAACAGCCAAAGGTGAGTAGAGACAAAGTAATCATCTTACTTCATTCAAAGCACTTTTTAGGTGTTTTCTTAATGAAGAAAGGGCCCACTGATTCTCCCAGTGATGATAACAGCAATCTTACAGGTCACTGCATGATTGGTTGGTTTGTAGTCATGGATCATAGCAGCACTCATGTGGTGAGAACTTGATCCTCAATTTCTGACATTGTCAGAATTTAGAAGCAGGTTGTCTTTGGTCTCTAAAGGTCTTCACTGGCCAGCAGTGAGCATGTCTCACAGTGCGATCTATCTCTTTTTGACTGATGATCAAAGATTTCATGAAATTTCTCTAACTATTGTCAACTTTTGTCTGTGACAGCCCAAAATTATACAGTGCATCTTCAAACAATCAACCATGACCTTAGCCTCAGCTATGCCAAGAATTTCCCAAATTGCTATTTCTGGATTAATTTTTTTGCAACACAAAGGCAACATTTTTGCCTTTTTTGCCAGAATTGTGGACGTTGCAGTTATGTGATAGGCGTCTAACCTAATGGGGCCCCCCAAATTTTTTGATTTAACATCGTCTGTCATATGTTTCAGTTTTAGAGTGTGAAAAAGCTCTTGTAATGACTCTTTATATTAAACATTAAATGTAACAGGCAAGAAAAAATCTGCTGATTGAAAGTAAGTGGAATGGTGGTACTGGTGGTTGTTCTTACAAAAGTACTTACAATTCATGCATAAAATGCAGCACAAAGTGCTTAACATAAAAGCAAATAGTCACAACATGTATGACTAAACAACAAAAAACAAGGAAAATAAAAAAATGAGATAAAATTAGTTGAAATGACAGGATGAAACAAGATGAAACAGCTGCCAGGTATAAACACTTCAGGAGAAAGCAATGCTAAAAAGATGTGTCTTAAGATTTCATTTGAAAGTGTCAACAGATTTAGAGCCTCTTAGACCCTCAGTTAGACTGTTCCAGAGTTTTGGGGCATAATTAACAAAGTCTAGCTCTCCAAGCCTTTTAGTTCTGACCTCAGGAACAATTAAGAGGTTTGAGCCAGAGGATCTAAGGGACCTAGCGGAGACATACATCTTATGTATCCATGCCAGATACTTTGACATCAATTATTGCTGTATTGTTAATTTTAACTGGAGAGAAGTACTGCATTTACCACTATTTGAGTGACTGTGTTTTACTGCTAGGGTGTCATTTTTTCAATTGTGACAAAGCTACATTTGAGCAAAAGCAGTAGCTGTTAGCCCACTATTATATTAGGATGCATGCACACTGGGAAGCTGTTGTGATGGTCACATACTGTATATTTATATGTTGCAGTGAGAGAATGAAAGCCATGGAGGAGCAGATAGCCAGTCTAGCAGGACTGGTGCACCATGCTCTGTCTATGGGATCAGATACTCCAGGAGTTAAGGACCCTGTCAGGTCTGTAACATCTTCCTTTCTCATCTTAAGCCAATGGCAACTTAAAGCTCCAGCAGTTTTGCCCATCATTCCGGCTGGTTATAAAAACATTCCACTCACCAACAACATTTCTGATCATTTGGTACACAGTAGCATTGCTGGAATGAGTCAGGAAAGCAACAATGCAATGAGACAGACCCCCAGCAGGGCTGGGTATCAAACCTCTACTTTCTTAGAACTGACCAAAATATGTTGACTATAAATTGGTGTCAGATTGTAAGTTTTATTCTTTGACCAGATATTGTATAATCAGGAAACATTGCTGATTTTAAACAGTATTCTATTCAGAAAGTACAGTGCAAGAAATGTACAAAGTTATTTTACTGCAGCTTGTATTAAGACAACATTAAAAACTGATGCACTGGGAAGTTGGCATATTTTGTTAAAGGTCCCCTCCAGAAATGTTTTGAGTAATAATTTGTGTCCAGTATGTTTTTTAAAAATTCTTAAAATGACATCTCCTCCTTCTCCCTCATTAAAAATCTATGAATGGAGGAGTTTAAATGAAAAATAAGGGTTTGTCAAAAAACATGTTGATGACAAAAGTGTTTTTTTGGTATCAGTACAGACTCAAGTATCATACTGGCACCCGTATCCAAACTGAAATTTAAGTAAACACACCCAAACTGTACACACACAGAATGGAAATCAAATATTTTATCAATAATTAGAGAATAAATGATTACATGATTTCTGCTTTTGGTTGAAAATTTCTGTTTTCCGAGTATGTCAGTGGGTCCAAGTTTTAGTGAGAGCTGACTGTATGAGATGAACTGGACCTTAAACACTTTCAGTACTGATGTCAAGAGGTGATAAGAGACACTGTAGCTATGAATCTGGATTAGTCATTTCCTGTCGGCAAAATACTATTCCAATGTTACACCAGAACTGAAATCATGTGCAAGTAGAAGCTATCACACTGTTTTTGTTTTGTTATGTAGTCCCTCTGAGTTATTCAGGATTATAACATGTACCTGCTCTGACAAAAATACATTGTCATACAAAATAGTAAGACTTAAAAGTTCTGTATGCACATTCATTTCATGCCTGTATAACCCCTGGCTAGACAAGGCTTGTTGGATATATTTACTAACCAGCTGTGTGTTTTTGTAGTGAGAATGGCGGACGGAAACTCAAAAGCAGACCTGGTGAGTTTTCTTTTTTCATGAGTATATTAGCCAATAGGACATGACCAATTGAGTACTTTACTCTTCACCAGCTAAGATGCCAGCTCAGCATAGTAATACTGAATTATTTGGAAATCATATCTTCTAGATACACGCAATAAATATAATACTTCTGATGTATGTAAAAATGTTTTTCTGAAGGATAAGCTTGGCAATTTTCTATATTTTTCTTATTGTCAACAAACCTCATGTGCAGAGCCAAACCAACAATGACCAAAGCATTCTGTGTGTATCTGACATCTAACATATTTTATTCCTCTGTGCCATAGACCTCCATTGTTGTCCAGAAACTATTAAAAACATGTCAGTGGGCCACACCGCTGCACTGGGTGGCATTGTCCTTCACTGCAAAGAAACAGCTCCAAATACTAATAACAGGGGTCATGTTTTCAGTCTCATGAGAGTAGTTCTGTGTAAGGCAGACACCACTGAGCATGCACAGGAACTAACCTGTTGTGCTACATATCATAAGCTCTTGACTTTGTAGTTCTTTACCACGTACGATGTACTGTGCAAAGTTGTGACATGTAGCAACCAGTGCAGCAGTGTGGCTCGTTGATGTGTTTGTAATAGTTTTAAACAACAACAGAAGTCTACGGCACAGAGGAATAAGATATATCAGGCTTTGATACACACACAATACTTGTAAGTAGATCAGTCCATTGTTGGTTTGGTTCTGCACATTAGATTTGTTGACAATAAGAAAAATATAGAAAATTTAAAAAAGCCTTATCCTTTAAAGGAGATTTTTTAATATTCAAAACATAATGACTGTTACCTTTCTTTGACCTTTAGGTGTGCTGTCTGAGTCCCAGAACATGACTGCTTTGATTGACAGCTCTAGCCCCGCCCTACTGGCTCTTGAGGCCATGCCCTCTGACGGTGGGCTGCAGCAGAGCTTGGTTTTAGCTAAGAGAAATGTGTCTGAGCTGCGACTGCAACTCAACCAACTCCGACAGTTACAGGTAACTGATCCGTCAACTGCTCAGTTCGCTCAGTTTTTCATTATAACAAGACTATTTTCTTGTTTTAACGCGGTCATTTTCATATTATTTATATTAACAAGATATCTTTAATGTTGTAATGACATTTTTCTCATTATTGCTACACATAACAAGAGACCTCTCTTGTTATATCAGCAACATTTTTATCTTATGTCATTAACTTTTTCATTATTACACTAGATAGATGCATAGATAGATAGATAGATAGATAGATATTTAGTAGATAGATATATAGTATGTTATAACAAGAAAAAGTACATAATAATACAGTGGTTTATTTAAAAAAAAATGTATATATATATATATATATATATATATATATATATATATATATATTTGTGAACGCATTTTCTGTATTTCTGCATAAATCTGACCTAAAACATGATCAGATATTTAGACAAATCCTAAAACTACACAAAGTGAACCCAATTAAATGAATGAGACAAAACCAAATATTTCTGGTAACTGTTTATGAGCTCTGCACATCGGCCTGGAGGAATTTTAGCCCATTCCTCCTTATAGAATAGTCTCATCTCAGGGATGTTGTGGACTTCTTTGCATGAACTACATGCTTCTGGTCCTTCCACAGCATTTCTTTAGGATTAAGGTCAGGACTTTGACTCAGCCATTCCAAAATATTATCTTTCCTCTGCTTTAACCATTCTTTGGTAGAACGACTTGTCATTTAGTGTCGTCATCTTACTGCATGACCCACTTTCTGTTGAGCTTCAGTTCACAGACAGATACCTTGACATTTTCCTGTAGAATTTGCTGATACAACTCAGAACTCATAGCTCCATCAATGATTGCAAGCTGTCCTGGTTCAGAGGCAGCAAAGCAGCCCAAACCATAATACTACCACTACCTTGTATCACAGATAGGATAAGGTTGTTATGCTGGAATGCAGTGTTTGCTCATTGCCAAACATAACGCTTCTCATTCAAGCCAAAAAGTTCAATTTTGGTCTCATCCATCCACAGAACATTGTTCTAATCACCTTCTGGCTTATCCATGTGGTCTTGAGCGAACCGTAGACTGCAGCAATGTTCTTTTTGGAGAGAAGTGGCTTTTTTCCTTGCAACTCTGCCATGCACACCATTGATGTTCAATGTTCTCCTGATGGTGGACTCATTAATATCGACTGTAGCCACTGCAAGAGAGACCTTTAGTTTCCTAGACATTACCCTGGGGTCCGTTGTGGCCTCCCATACTATTGCACGCCTACTCTTGGTGTGATCTTTGTTGTTCCACCACTCCTGGAGAGGGCAACAATGGTGTTGAATGTCCTCCATTTGTAATAAATAAATGAACAAGTGTAAGGTTTTTGTCTCGTTTGTTTAACTGATGTCTTTTTATCTAGTTTTAGGACTTGAATGGAAATCTGATCACGTTTTAGGTCATATTTATGCAGAAATAGAGCAAATTCTAAAGGGTTCACAAACTTTCAAGCAGCACTGTATATACCAGTGTGGCAGATTCAGAGTAAATCCTTGTCTCTGTCTCTGCATGTATGTGATCAATCATGTGATCACCTGAAAGCTGCTCTTAAGGTTAGTTCCTATACTTCACTGTAGGATTAGTTGCAAGTGCATGAAATAAAACTTAATCTAACGATATAAACTAGTCATTTTTGGTAACTGATGTAGGCTACAATGTCTTCTCTTTAGGCACTGACTGGATTGTGTTTCATTTTAACAACATATGGAAATTTATTTTTATTATATTACCTTTGAGCAAATGTCTGAACAGACTGCATTGCTACAGAAAGGTCAGGGGATGACCAAAAAATATATGACCCATCCTTTGGGGACCATAAAAATAATGATATGTAACCGAACAACAATATGTACACCAAATGTTTTAACCTGTAATTGTTGAAATATCTTGGATCAAAGGGTTGGTGGGACAGACAAACCAACCAGCTCTGGCTTCCTGTAAGCTTCAAGACAAGCTAAGAAAAAAGTATCATTGTTGTATCCTAATTTCTGAGTCCATTGTGTTCCAGCTGTCAAGCCAGGAGGCCGTGGGTTCAATGCTGCGGATGGCAGGTCAGGAGCTGGTGGTGTTAATGTGCGATCGGTTGGCTCAGTCTGAGGAGGCAGCATACAGATGGAGAGCTGAGATGGAGGAGGAGAGGATCCACTACCTGGCTACAGAGGAGAGAATCCTCACACAGCTCAGGTAATACAGTTTCTACTGCTGTCTGAATTCAGTTGTTGTTGTTTTGCCTGGCTTAGTCAGAAAAAAAGAATCATACCAACATTTAAAATGTTACTAAAGGTCTTACTGTATTTTTAATGTCCGACAAAACAAAGGTGATAGTGAGGTAAATACTATATATGTTGTCACCACATGGAATCCCCTACTGTAGGACTAAATTTCAAAATAAGGGTTGATGTTCACATCAATGCATCAGTATTTCCAACAAATCTGAAAGTAAGTGACAGGTTGCGAAATCCTCCATTTCCCTGAAATGTTGAGATATTTGTTTTTGTCATGACAACACTATTTTAGCACATCTAGGATCAGGTCTGACTGTCTTTGGGTCCCTTTTGGATATTGTCTCTTTGGTTGTCAAGTTGGTTACCAGTAGGTTTTCCACAAGTCCGTTTTGTACTGGGTCCAAATATTTCACACAGTACAAAGCTTTCATCCCAGCTATTTTGGGAATGCATTTGAAAACATCCGTTCCATGTAAATATAGGATGCCAGCAGTAAAATGTGCTTGAAGTTAGAGCACAGATTGGACCGTCCATTAGTGTGTGATTGTGATTGTGTATTTTTGGAAGTGGTGATTTAGCCTTTTCAACATTGGCACATTTGCACTGACATCATGCCTGTAATGATAGGACTGCAGCTGAAGTCAAATCATTGGTAGCACGCAAGACACAGCACAGCAACATCTTTAGGCCCAGAGAAAATGTGAAGAAACATATTGTTAAGAATAGAGTCAGGGTAGAGGGAAATGATTTGATCTGCTATGATGTGAGTTTCCAGAGAGATCAGGACTCATTCTCATATTAGCATGAGAATCAGTTGGTTCATAGCACAGTGGAAGCCTGGCATTTATCAAACACAATGAGTAGGAGTTACTGGCTCTTCATTCAGAATATAATACAATTATCTCTCAGCACAGCAATACAAATCACATACAGTACATCACTAGCAAAATGCCAACACATCAAGAAAGAATTAACTTCATTAGTGCACTTTTCTACAGGAAATGATGGGATAATAAATAAATAAATGTTTAATATCTATTGAGAGCTGAAGTGTTGGCTTCTTTGTGTTTTTGTATGAAGAACATCTTTCAGCACTCAGCACTTATGCTGAAACATAACACTGAGGTTCTCTGACCATATTGAAGCTCATCAGAGTTGTAGTTGTTGAATAATAACAAAATGCTGGTTTTATCTTGGTTTAAA
Organism: Thunnus thynnus; assembly: GCF_963924715.1. NCBI lineage: Eukaryota > Metazoa > Chordata > Actinopteri > Scombriformes > Scombridae > Thunnus > Thunnus thynnus. Next base: position 1,882,594 of record NC_089528.1, read on the forward strand.
TTATGAAATGCACAGATTTTACTGTTCAATACAATTGTATATAACCATTTGTCTTAGAATGTGGTAAACCTCATTATCATGTTTCAGCTTATTAGGTAGATGCACAGATTTGATCATAAAGAGATACTCCAATGATTGAGTTAAACACTTTCCAGTGGTCAAAATCAAAGCAGCTATTGTGATAGATAGATATTCTGACCTCTAGTTTCTAGTATGGGTCAAATTTCAAACACACTGGTTCCTACATTTCCTATAATGCAACTCGGTAGCATCTTTCATTATACGGCCCCTGTCTCTTGAATGCTAACTTCTTTCAAACCACACACCTCAAGTTTGTAATGCTGGCTTTATAAATTTTAAGTCTAACCCTGATGACATCACTATGACATCGTCAGGGTTATTTTCATGCTTGACAAAGCTCCCCTAGAGACATAGAGGACATTATATTATTTCACAGGCTGACTAGCGTTACTCATTATGAGCAAACTTCATGTTCTTTTGTTCTTTTATTTACTTTATGTTACTAAAGACGGCGGGCAACATGCATATTTATATATCTAGAGTTACATCCTGGTAACTTCTATTTTGCTTTGTCTCGTCACTGAATATGAGACAGTGTTTAAACTATGTTTAGCAGTGTTGTTTCATTCACAATGTTTATTCATTGTGAGCAGAAATAACCTTGTTAACACACAACTACAAATCCAGCTTGGTGTGCATGAACAAATAAAGAACTTCTGTCACATTCAGAACAAAATTAGACACACAGGTTCTCATTATGGCTTGTGTAACATTCTAGGCCATAAAATAAAAAATAAAACACAATCATCTAGAAACTACCACTACCAAAATATTCCAGGGTGAGCATTTTTAACATTATCATGGTTCAAAACAATTCTGCCCTGCGTCATACAAAAAAATCCCAGTGTTTTAGCTCATATAAGATGATGGCACCTGCTGTAAAATGACACACGAATAACACGTCTTTTCAGTCACATGTCAGAGTGCAACATGTCCATGAGTTCTGTGTCCACTGCACATCCATCTTAAGATATTGGGAAATGTTATGTTCTGATCCCGTTCCTATAACTTTATTATAGTTATAGGAAGTTTTATGGTTGCTAATTTGAGATCACAATGCTTCTATTTTCACCTCCACACATGTGATGTAGGTGTGGAATCAGCAGTAAACACCCCAGTGACTCAGCAGTGCTCACCTGACAAAGTGCGTGCACTATTTCTGTTCAGCTTTTGAATAAGGACACATGGAGAGTATGTGTTTGTCGGCATGTCGGCCCTCGCTGTCAAAATATCAGCAGTAGAGGAAGAGACTTATTACTACAGAAATCTAAAACACATGAATTTAATTATAATTGCAAATATAGCCAGCAGCAACATTTTACTGCTGTCAAAAACAGAATATCTCCCATGTTTGAACAAAGATAGGCAGTCTTGACCTCACATAGACCTATTCTTTTTGATTTCAGCCCAGTATTGAACCCTAACTTCCATCCTCTTGCTAGGTTGTGGACATGTACATGCACAGCGAGAGGGGTTCAATGGGAGAGTGGTGCTTCACATCAATGACATATTTATTACTTTAAGAGTGGGCCTACTGCACAGAGAAGCCTAGTATATGTATACAAAAATGTTCAGCTTATTGTTTATTTTATTTCAATTGCCCATGGGAGAGAGGAAGAGTAAAGGAGGAAAATCCTTAAAAATAATAAAATATAATCAAAGGTTACGGGTTAGCATAAACATTAATGTTAACCATTTAATTGGCCTAATAATATTTTTAACAAGTGGGTGTACAAAAAACTGCAATCACCTGCAACCTTTATACCATATCAACTTTGCAACATTCTCCACTATGTTCTTGTTAATTATGGTATCATGTAGTCCTTTAAAAACTAGCAGCTGCACCTAAGTACTGATGATCTGAGAAACTCTACTAAGGACACAAAACTAAGCATTTAACTATATGTGTGACATTATCAATGACTAAATTAGCCATCAGAACTGCTGTAGTAGCTTGCAAATTAATGGAATTCTTTCCTTCACGCTGAACCATTTAAGTGAAGTTGACTTTAATTTGCTCACTGTATGATCTGCAGTGTGCATTCTGCTCATTACATGCCTGCTTAAATTGCTCACATTATTCTGCAAAGAAAGCCATGTTTAAATGTCCTCCCTGCATGAGTCTAATGATACTAATGATACTGTATGTAAGAAAATAGGAATAGGCTTCATGTCTGCACAGAGTATAAATTCAGACTGACACTGTGGAGGAAGAAAACATGTCTGTAAGTCTTTCATCATTAACCAGCTTTAGCTATCAAAAAACTTGAATTTCTGATGCAAAGTTTGATCACAGGGTTATACTGTGTGCAGTATAACCAAAGGGTGTGAAGTCATTTCTTTGCATCATTTCACAAGCTCACAATCTTAAAAGTATTTATTTTTTATTTCAACCCGTATCATAGAGAAGTGTCAAGGAATACTAAGTAGCAGATTGAGCTGTGGAGCCTTTCTTTAAATTATAAACATTTCTTGGAAACAGTAAAAACATGTTTTTGTCATATGAAAGATTACTTACAGGCATGGCACGTCCACAGTAATGCTGATATAAAATAGAGCATACCATGGAAACCAAGGATTTATAGAGAAAACAATGACCTTACAGGTTAATACATCATCATCAATGATTTATGTTGGGAAAGTGTCTTCCTCCTCTCTGTGCTTTCCTGTGCTTATTCACCCATATTCAGACCCCATGGCAGGACATGTGGCTGCTTGCTGTTGGCTTAGTGACAACTGAAACTCAGTAAACTACCTCATGAGTTTCTGATGACTCTTTGTGGCAGTATAGCAATATGAAGGACAACAGTACTGTTGGCAGTCATTTGAATAATATGTATTATCAGCAAACTGGACTGTACTTGTATAGCACTCAAAGCACTTTTACTCTATGAATCACATTCACAAATGGGTACAGGGGCAGGTCCCAACCTGCCCATCAGAGGAAACTAACCATTCACACACTGATGGCACAGGAGCAATTTGGGGTTAAGTATCTTTCTCAAGGACACATTGACATGTGGACTGGAGAAGCCAGGAATCGAATCGCCGATCTTCCGATTAGTGGACGAGCCGCTCTACCTCCTGAGCCACAGCTGCCCCAATAACTGATGCTGCAGACTCAACAGAATACACTTACCTGATTCTGATTAAAATCTTACCTGTTAAGTATCAGCTTCTGTGATTTGCATTATAAAATATATCAGGAGTAATAATGTATTACAGTTTACTTTTATTAAATATTCTCAATACTTGCTCAGGCAGACCAATTATGACTTTTTTTTTCCAGAAATGTACAGTAAATGCAGATGAAAAAACATTACTTTATTTTAAGTGCAATACTCAAGATGATGTGAAAACAAAGGGTTAGGGTTAGGCTTAAAACCCACCACTTCAAACAGTGTTTTTAATTGTTTATGATCAAGCTTTTCTTTGCTCCTCCTCATCATAAAGAGGATGTTAATGATGATCTAATTTTCCAGCATGAATTGTCAATGTTATGTGCCAAGAATGATGAGTAGTTCATAAAGCAAGATTTTTAGGCAATTCTGTATCACAAGGTAGCTTTAACTGAACCTGAACTAAGTTACCATGGAAACCTATGCCTCCAAACTTGCAAGCCCAGGTGAGGCTAGTTTTCAGGTTTAGTTTTACTTCAGGCTTATTCACTGCTGCAATGTGTTCAACCAGACTTAAATGCAGCATTTCATCCCCAACATCCCTGCTAAGCTCCCTGGTCAATATGTGCACATTGCACTGAACTCAGGAATACGTTTGATTATTTTAGGCTACATGAATATTTTAGAGAAAAGCCATTGAATCATTTTGGAACTTGACTGTTTCATTTTCATCATCTGCAAAGTAATAATAGAAACAAACACAAAATTGATTATTTTATTGAAAATATAAGAAATGGGTGTGGAAGCTTTTATGTTATTACTACCTACTGTATATACTACTGTGTGCTGTTACAAAGCTGTTAGACATACTTAGAACTAGTATGAAATGCTCATAACACAAAAAGCTTCTCTGTCTGGAGGGCCATAGCTGGAACTGGTTGTTAGAATAACACACACACACGCACGCACACACACACACACACACACACACACAGTCTGTGTCATAAATTCATAGACATTGCCAAACTGGTTTGCTTGGTTAAGTGTCAACAGGCGGAGGATTCCATGTCAAAACACAGCAGTCACTTTTACACACATCATTGTGAGGGCTCATATGTGCTCTTTATTCAAATTATTATGATTATTTTATTATTGCGTGTGAATGTGTTATTGTGTGGATCACCAATAGGACTGATCGTTTACTATCAGCTGCCATCTCACTGTATGTGCACACTTAGCATAGTTAATTTCTCTGCCCTTGTTGACTGTTCCACTACATTTTTCATCTCTTTCTCAACTCTCAGTGAACTGGAGGACTATGTGGACCATTTGCAAAGAAGCTCCGCCTCCAGTCCCAGCCAGCTGTCAGTCACTCTGAGAGAAGTGGAGGAGGGAGCAGTCAACCTGCGGAGGGTCGGAGAAGCTCTGGCCATCCTCAAAGGTCAGTGGACTTGGGTGAATATGAAAAACAAACAATACAAATTTTACTGGGGGATTATATACAGTATTATGATATTACACACAATCCACATACAAACATACAGTCAAATTGTATCAGACTATTGGCTGGTTAAGGAATATATCTATATGCATTTGATCATTACTTGCATATCAGAATCAGAAATATTTTATTGATTGGTCGTGTTACAGTTTCTTACATTCTAGAATACACATATATATAAGCATTGAGAAATGATAAGAAATAAGAAGAAAATAAGAAATACGTAAAAATATGTGCATCATACTACGACAGCATACATAAGAATGCTGAGAAATGGGATCTATAAATGTGTTAAGATGCAAGAATAGCATAAATAAGAAATATTAGTTGAAATATGTAGATGTAAATGGAAACATATCAGACGGTGAGAAGCTCAGCCCTGAATCTGCTTTTTGACCTGACAGAAATTGTTTCTTGTACCTCACCCTCAAAGTTTAGGAAACCAAGGAAGAACAAAATAGTTTTGGCCTCAGTCTGAACCCAGTAATCCCCAAACATGTCAGTTTGAAACTTGTGAATTTAAAGTTTGGCTCGGTTCACCCAAATTAGTGCAGTTTTCAACAGTTATTATAGGGACCATTTATTCAGTTGATAATAGTTCCACTGAAAACTGTTGATGTATGTGGATTATTTAGAGTAACTGGACATTGTTATAGGGAAGACATGTTGATATTTAATTGTTTAGTGTCATTTTTCAAAGGTGTGAGCATTACAAACTGATGATCTAATTGCTTTTTGGTTTTGTATGGACTGTTTAGCATGATAAAAAAGAAAAATAATGATGAAAATATACACTAAGTAAAATTAGCCAGTATTAATTGAGAATGTTATGTGCCAATCAGGGCATCATTTAATGGTCGACATGAACAGGAGGAATGATTACAGCAACAAAAACATGTTTCAATGGATGGATTTGAAAAACTGTGAATCTGTCCTTTAGTAACATGAAACATTTTATATTATGTTTTCAAATAAATGAAAACACAAGTACAGTATAAACATCCAAATGACTCTTTTAAATATGCATTTACACTGACGATAACTCCTGAATGTCGCTCATAAACACACTCTCCAGCACACAAGTTTTCAGGAGGGGTGCCATGGAAACAAATCTCTATAAAGGGGTGTCACACTTTAAACATGTTTGGGAACCACTTCAAAGGACCACTGTTGGTTTAAAGCTGCATTAAACCTCAGTTTTTAGATCACACTGGAGGTGAAGTGATCCTCACTTACAATACATGGCATTATACAAAACAGGCAGCTAGGAGATATCTAAAGTAAATTGGGTCAGCTTTACTTAATTTAATGTCTATATCATGATGAAGTGCATCATACTTGATGTTAAGTTTATCTGGATGAATCACAGTGTTACTAGTTAAAGATTCTGGACTGCACTTTAGGCTGATTGGTTGGTTGAACATCTGGCTTGTTGTCATCAGTCTATAAAGCTGTTATTAAATTCATTATATGAGATTCAGACTATTTATCACAATCAGAATTGCCTCAGTATGTTGACACAAGGAATTTAATCTCAGTAGCTTTCAAAATTCTTAAATACAGTGCAGAGAAATTTACATAAACCACCTGTCCTGTTAAGGCTGCAGGACCCCTGCATTTATTGTTAAATAATATGTGGTGATATGTAGAATTACAGTACGTTTTCACAGTGTTAAGGTCATTTTTAATTGACTCTACTGTCCGATTGTCTTCCAGGTGAGTTTCCAGAGCTGCAGGTGAAGATGCGTTCGGTACTGAAGCTGGAGGTGGAGGCGGTTCGTTTCTTGAAGGAGGAGCCTCATAAGATGGACTCCATGTTGAAGAGGGTCAAAGCCCTGACTGAAGCCCTTAGCTCCCTCCGCAGGTACAGATTCACTTCTCTGCCCTGTGCAGGAGTGCCAAAGAAGTGCTGGAGTGTAAATTAGGTGACGTGGAAAATAATCCTTATATAAGGCCAACTTTGTGATCAACAGGTGTGTGTCAGATTCAGCCCCCCCAGCCAGATCAGCACAAGTGGAGCCTCCAAAGGTCCTGGAGACAGACCAGGACCCTCTGAAGACCCAGAGCCCTCAGAGCTCCCCCAAACCTCAGCTTCGATCCTCGGTCAGACCCCCTCAGCCCACTCCCTCCTCCTCCTCTGGGAGTCAGTTTGAGGCGGGCCAGGTGGGCTCAGTCTCCCCCATCATGGCCCGCAGAATGAAGACCACAGCAGCCAGCGTGATCCAGCCCCCCCACCACCACCCCAGCCCCCCACTAACCCCCACTCATGGACGAGACTCACCAACTGTGGCCAAGGTACTGCTGCAGAAACACTTGGACAGATGATTGGTCCATTTGCTCAAAATGACAACATGTAATTGAACAAAAACCTCGTGTATGCAAAAGCAGGCGTTTTGGGAAGCAGTATATGGTGTTGACCGTAACTAATGTTGTTGTTGTGAAGGTGAGTCCTCGCAGCAGAGAGGGCAGCCCTGCCCTGCAGAAGAGACCCAGTCCTCTGCAGTCTGATGGAGTCTGCATTTCAACAGAAAGCAGCCAGTCTGCACCAGCATCAACACAGGAGAGTCTCACTGACAAGACCACCATAACACACACACATCCTGAGGTCAGTGTTGATTACATCTACTGACGTATATCAAATGTTAAATATCTTCAGAAATGTCCCATCCCTTTTAGTTGTGATTTATTATTAGCTTTAGAATTATAGCTCAGTGCCACAGAAACCATACTGACACAAAAGGCCCATAGTCATTGGTTTGTGTGTGATTTTCACACACAAAACACCCAGATTATTTTCAAGGAGATGATTGGTTTAACAGATTTCTCCTGAATTACATCTAAAACAATTAATGATAAACAGATTAGTTGATCAACAGAATAAACAGAAAACAGAAAAAGCCATGTATTCTCTTATTCCATCTTTTCTTTGTGTTATATGATAGTAAAGTGAATATCTTTGGGTTATAGTAATCTGGTGGCAGACATCACCGAGGGTTTTAGGAAAATGTAAATGGCATGTTTTACTATTTTAGGTCATTCTATAAACCAACGACTATTCGATTAAAGAAAATAATCAACAGCTTAAGCCATAACAAAAATATTCATTATCATTATCATCATTCCAGATTTAGTCTGGATTATACTCTCCCACGTATACAAAAGCTGCTGTGTATCCTACTGACGCTGGAATGTTGCTTGTGGTCATAGAAAGTGAAAAGAACAAAGGATTATGGCTGATAATCCCTATCACATTCCCTCCTAGTTAGTACATTTTTTAAAAATCAAACATAAAAATCCTGGATCGTTTCCCTCCTCATACAGTATTCAACAGTAATATCAATAGCACCACCATGTGGATAGTTGTAATTCAGTTGACATTTGGCTCTGAACTCCTCAGTCTGACATGTCGATACTGCTCCCTGTGCAGGCTAGGCTCATTTCTACTTGACTAGCTTTGGACTACCCCATAATCAGGTTTGATTACTTCTCACCAATATGAATAGTTGTGTTGTTGTGTAGTGTTGTAGTCTTATGGGACAGTCCTCTTTGACTTATTTGTTAAACCAACCAGACTTGTTTAAATGTGTCAATTTAAACCAGTTATGGTCAGATGAAAAGACATGAAATGTACAAAGCTGTGGACATAAAAAGTATTTCTGGCAGCAGGATGTGTGTGTTCATGGTCATTGTTGGTTTGGTCAGCATATGGGATTTGTTGACAAGAAGAAAAATATAGAACATCAAATAAAATATAGAATATTGGCCTTATCTTTTCATCATGAGCAGTTTAATCTGTGATGTCTTGGTTATAAACAATTTGATTGTGAAGCAGTTCCTAACTACATGATGATTGAAGCAACAGTTGTATGTGACTTACTTTCACTTTTAAACCATATTTAGTCCAGTTTTGAAGCAGACATGTAATCAGTAATTACACTGTGACTCACCAGGTGGAGTGTGATTACTGGATCAGTGGTTCATTGCTGTTCAGTAGCCAAGATTTCTCTTTTAAAATTCTGCTTTAGGACTTGAATTTTGAACCAAATGCCCACCTGTGTGTGCCCTCCACAGACCACAGAGAGAGAAGCTCCAGAGGGCAGTCTGACTCTAGAAACCAGCAGTATGACCCAGCCCGGCACCAGCCAAGCCCACCAGCCCACCAGCTCTGACGCCAGTCAGCCTTCACCCCCAAACACCAGCACCACCAGCACAGACGTTGACCAGGTCCTTCAGGAGGCCCAGGCCAGCCTGATGAAGTCCATCCCTGATTTGGATGTGTCAGATACCAGAGAGGGTCCCTCTGATTCGACCTCAGGGCAGACAAACCCCTCTGCAGCAAAGTCGGAGCAGGAGACACCTCTGGACCTCACACTGCAAGGTTGACCTGTTATAACCTAAACTCAAACATATACCCCAAAATCATTTCATGAAGTAGCATAGATAAATAGTTTTACAGCTCAGTACTGTTCAATGTGTATTTAGTGTTTTAATGCCAAGAAACACCACTATAGCACTTACAGCAGGACACACAGTAGAGTAGAGTGAATTTAAGACATTGAAAATGTATTAACAATGACACAGATTAACACTGAGATCATTTACAGTATGAAACAGTTCAGATTTGTTATTATGTTATTTTGATGAAGTCTTTTTAAATACTGGTCAGTATGATTAAGACACAATGAAATTACAGGATTAGGAGACACAATATGAATAATAATATGTAATATGAATTACAGAGATGAGACTTCTGTAGAAGTGTTTTTCATGGTGTGTGTGGAAACTCACACACACCATATAAACCCAAACACTGTTTCTGTATTTCTAAGTTAAAGCTGTGCTGCTTTTGTACTGCAGCTCCACTGGAGCAGCAGGCTGCCTTGTCTGACACCCAGGAACACAAAGCCCCCAAGCTGAGAGATGAAGTAGACTCCACCCTACCGAAACCTCCAGACACAGGTAAGAATAGACTTTGATCAACACAACCTGAACCCTTCTGTTGTTGTTGTTGTTGTTGTTGTTTTGTAGCTGATTTTTGATCTATATCCACTATTTATCAGGATGTATGAAAGCATGAACAAAATACTGATATAACTTTAATTAATACTTGAAATGGGATGCAATGAACTAAGAATGGAAAATAGAGCAAACTTTATATAGCCCACAAAAAATAAATTGATCAGCCCTAATATGCACAGAAAGCAAAGGCTTTTATTAATTGTAATCTATATTTTGAATAATAAGATTATTTCATATTTTTAATACGTTATTACATTAAAGGATGAGTTCATAATTTTTCATGTCAGTCTTAAAACAACAGTCAGGAGCCCAGAGGAACATTGAAACATGTTTTTCTTGCTGTAATCATTCCTCCTGTTCATACTGACCATTAGAAGATCCCTTCATAATGCACTTACAATGGATGTGATGGAGGACAAAAGGAAAACTTCTCTCACTCTTCATATGGACAGACTGCTGTTTTAAGACACACTTGAAAAACTGTGAACCTGTCCTTTAATTACTGTAATGTTTTAATATCAGTTATTTACTAAATCCATGACTGTTTTTAGCTGCAGCAGCCACCTCTGAGCTTCCTGCAGCAGCTGTAGAGCCTCCTTCACCAGCTGCTCCCTCTACTGCTCCCTCAGCTTCTTCATCAGCTTCTCCATCAGCTTCTCCCAGCACAGAGCGGAGCAGTCGGCCTCAGGTGGAGAAACCCCGCCGCTCCAGTGTGGACAAGGAGATAAAGCAGAGTCCAGACAGGGCTGGCAAGTCCTCTCCTCCTCCTCCTCCTCCTCCACGGAGGTCAGTTCATCAGCGTGGGTCAGCTGTTGACCTGGCTTTAAAGCACCTAAAAACCATCAATCACCTCTATTGCATTATTATATTGTTATTCTTCTTATTATTATCATCCAAGGTTCCATGCTGTCAGTTCAGGTCTTACCACAGGAAGGTCAGGAGAGGTGATCTTCACCACCAGGAAAGAGCCTGTAGGAGCACAGGTATATGTGTGTGTGTGTGTGTGTGTGTAAACACATGTATGGGCATAAATAAAAACATCGTGTCTAAATTTGGAATATAATCATTTTTACAAACAGCTGCAAAATATGTATCCCATGTCATAACTTGCAGGTCATTTTTCTGAAAAAGACTGAAATAGATCTGAATCTTTTTTGTTCACCATATTTTGTCAGAGTTTGGCGCTCCATGTCTTTCATAGACATGGTATACTGTATGCAGAAGAGTTTAATATCCATTAAAATACAATAGATGTTGTTCCTCACAGGAACAGGTAATAATGAAATAAATAGATAAAACATAGGACACAAAAACGTAAAGTAAAAGAGACCTGAATTAGTTCAAATAAGGATAAATAAAGAACAATATTAGTAATAGGAATGGAACCCATTAACAATTTAATAACTGTCACATCCATAACTAAAATATCATGACTTATAGATTTTATTTAATTTTTTTGCCCATGAAAACAAACGTTGCTCTGAAACTGTATATTAAACAGAACATAAATCAAAGCCACAATGAAATCTTTCAACTAATAAATACTAGCTTAAATTCACATGAATTTCATGTTTATAAAATTCCTTAGGGACAGTGAGTATTTAGTTTTAAATATGCCACTTAATGTAGTATTTCTTTAAATGATTGGAATGTTATTAACATCATTCATTTATGTGTCAACTATGGGTCGACTGATGTGAGTTTAAATTAATTGATAAACTTTAGTTTAAATATATATCATTAAAAATATTTGTCTGGATATGATGATTTTTAGAAGTGACACACCATCCCAGCCCCAGTTAACAGTATAGTTTACTTCCCAACATCTCCTTCACTAAGCATGTGTAAATAAGTGACTGAGTCCTCCACAGACTTTGATAAAGTTAAGATAAAGGCTAAAGGCTGTTAACCTGACGTGCCAGAATGTTTGTTACACAGAAGCATCTGAGAAGTCATCCATGGTAACTTTTTGGAAAAGGGCAGGCACTTTCAAAAAAATACTAGCCAGGTGATTGGACGAACTGTCTATCACCGTTTTACCTTGCGAGGCAGCTGGATTCGTGACGCTGATTGGTCCGAACCACCAGTGGTTCGGATACAAGTGCATAACTTGAAGCCATTAACACAAAAACAAAAGTTAATACTTTCTATGCTTTGCTTTCATTTTACTACTCTGTGGAAGGATGCGGGTGCAAATGAGCCGCCTGTGGTTCCTCAGCCCAAACCCCCCAGACAGCCACCAGAGGTTAAACCCAAACCCCAGATATGTCCTCCTGCAACTCTGGCTGCTTCCACCTCTGCCCCTGCCACAGCTTCAGCACAGAGGGAAGAGGAAGATGAAGAGGAGGAAGAAGAAGAGGACAATAAATTCATGAAAGAACTGCAGGTATGTTTGATAATTTACTGTTTCTTTAAACTCTCTCAGAGCAATTATAGAACTAATTTTAGAGAAATACATTAGTCATATTGGCCTTTTATGAGAAATACAACCTGCCAGTGAGGTGCATTGCTGATTTGATGAATATGATGCAGTTTAATACATATTATAGGACTGGTCAATGCTACAGTGCGTGTGTACACAACTCTGCATTAATAAAAGGTGTTAACCATCCATTACATCCTCATGCCTCCAACCCTACCTCTGCTTCCATCACTTTTTCCTTTACCGTGGACCCTCTGCCCCTCTCACCCAGGTGTTTCAGAAATGCACAATGAAGGAAGTAAGGAGCAGAGGTGTACTTGAACTCTCAGTCTCTGAGCTTCAGAGCAGAGAAATTGATCCTGAGGTAAAAAAAAAAAAAAAAAGACATAAAACCCACTAACAGCACTAACCATTAACTACTCAACAACTGATCTTTTAACTCAGACATTAAAAATTGGCTCATCAAAGTGTTAAATGCACCTTTAAAACAATAAATCAGTCTGCTGACTTTTATTGTGATTGGATCTTACATTACGGTGTTCAGACAAAGCACAACTGTGTTCAGCAGATACATTTTTGTTTACTGCGACATAAAAAAAAACAGTTTTAATCTACAGTGAGTTAAAAATGTGAATCTGCATTAACCAACTCTAACTAAACTAAACATATAATCTCTAGTGATGTTCACAATTAATTGATTCATTCAAATACATGTCGAGCTAGCTTAACCTTCAGTTTACTGTAAATGTAAAGATTGATGGAGCTGTTGTTGTGTAATTCAATTTGATGATAAATGATCTTTCCATTATAATTAACATGAACTAGTCGTATAAGTTATATAACATGTGCATTCCTTATCTCAAAAACACCACTTCTCACCTAATTTGTGGTTTGCAGTGAACATTTTTTATGCTTCTAACTCACAACAGCTGAAAATTCTGGAGTGTGGATTAACATCACTCAGGCCTGTGTATTGACTGATGACTGTTGCTGAGACAAACTGGTTTACACTGTGCATGTTTTCCAAGTACAACACTAACTAAACCTGTCACAGAATATTCTCCACATTTAACTGCTTTATGTTTTATTACTTTAATCTTAATTCATTAATTCAGCAGTGTTCTGGTGGCTCAATTGGCTAACGTGTGTATTGTTATTGTGTTGATCAGGATTTATATCCAGTCAAACAGACATCACATCATCTGCTCCTCTCTCTTCATCTTTCCTTTCTCTTTGAACTGTCCGATGAAGGTGATCCTTTGAAAGGATAATCCTAATAATCCTAGTTTATTACAACTTGGGTCTTATATTAATAGTTGTGACATCATTTCTATCAGTAATAATAATATTATAGATGCTGAAGTTATCACTTAGATCTAGGAGCACTTTGACATCACTTAAAAAATACAGACGGGTCAAAACATGGTATCTGATGCTATGTGATATGATTGCACCATAAAGGTAAGTATGGTAGGTCAGAGTTGAACCAGGATGACAAACCAGTAATGCATGTTTACAACAGGAAGTTTCACCTTCATTTTCTTCACCAGATAAGTTTGACACATTTCCAACCTGATCTGTCCAGTCTGACATAAACTAAAATAATAAGACCCATGTTGTAATAAATCAGACTTGTCCTTTAACAAATAATACGATGATCACATCTATGTCTGGTGTTTACATTTGAATGAATATGAGATACAGTATGTATCATGAGAGCATCTTGAGGATGCCCTCATTAACAAGAAAACACTTTTAATCTTAGAGATTTTTTTTTTAAAAAGTCTTAAACTCTGTGGGATGCTTTTGCACTTGTTGACTTGTTCTTGTAGAATGCATCCTGTTTAGATGTGGTTTTACTGACAGAATCAGAGGTGAAACTCAAGTGGTACTTCCTTCCTCTAACCTCCATGCCTCTGTTCTGGAAAACTTAGTAGCCATGGGTTGTAAGGGGAACTCCTCTGTCACTATCCTGAATGTCTTTCCTCTTGGCAGTGTCTCTGCTGGATCTTCAGCCGTGCGGATTGTACATACTCTATATCTTTATACTGTTCTAGATGAATAAAGTCACTTGTGTTCTCCACCCTGCTTTGGCTGCCCAAGTTTTTCCTTTATTTTTAACTGGGATGGATTGCACTTTGCTTGACTTCAGCCTCAAAGTGACACAAACACACCCACATGCTTATATACATACCTCCACAGTAACACAAGTTCACAATAATGCATACAAGAACACACACACACACACACTTATACATAGACACGGACATGCTCTCTATTCATCAGTATGCACTGTTCCACCAATCAGATTCAGCTCTGGACAGACAATCCATTGTTTAAGTCAGACATCAGCAGCAGCAGGGCTCCACCACAGAGTCCAGAGGTAAGCCTCTAATCTCTCTCATCAACTCCCAGTCAAAAGTAACAGGCTGGGCTTTAGGGATGTATCTCTCTCCTGTTTGCCATTGGAACCCATGTGTAAGCAGATCTCCCTTAATTAAAACACCATTTCAGCTCATTACAATAACTGAGATCTCTATCTGAAGTAAATTTAATGCCATGGAGTTTGGCTGGAGTGAAAACCTGTGAACTCTTGGCCCCCATGGTGAATTATGTCTAAATCTGTATGCTAACAATAGAGAAACTGTCTGTCAAAAGCCTATCTCCTCAGTGAATCTGCTACCAGTAGAAGTTTAATGACTATGATGACTTCAGTGCAACTGCACTTGCAGTTACTACTTGTGGCTAGTCAAATGTGTATTTATTCATGCAGGTACTGCAATTGCTAGCCAGCACCTGCAAAGAATTGAAAGATGTGTGTGTGCCTGGTGGAGATTGACTGTTGTCACCCATTTTTTTGGTTGTTTGTTTTTTTTTTTTTTTTAAATTGTAGTTTATTTTAATGGACGGGATCTAAATCAAGTCATGTGCCCAAATGAACACTGAAATAGATTTTTCTTGTTGTAATCAATCCTCCTGTTCATACTGACCATTAGAAGATCCCTTCATAATACACTTACAGTGTAAGTGATGGGGGACAAAATCCGCAGTCCTCCCTCTGTACAATGATGTATTTAAAAATTTATCTGAAGCTAATATGAAGTTTCTTTAAACATTACTTACATAGTCTTTTTAGTGCCAAAGTCCCTCTTTTTGTCACTATACTTCCACCGCAGCTCAACAGGGAAACAGAGTAGAAACACAAAGAGGGAATTTTATGCTAAAAAGACTGTAAATGTGGCAGTTATCCACTTGATGACTAATTCAGACTGCTGAAGCCTCATATAAGCTTCACATCAACCTTTAAATGCATTTTTGCACTAAATGACTATGTGGACACACTGTGGATTTTGGCCTCCATCACTTACATTGAAAGCACATTTGAAGGATCTTTTAATATCCAGTATGAACAGGAGGAACCTCTTTCACTGTCCATATGGACACCTTATCTGATATTATTACAAGAGGAGGCACTTTAAAATGAGTCATGGGTATAGTTAAATGATTTATGCTAGTAGTGTATATGAATACTGGATTACATGAACATGGAATTTAAAAGACTAAATTTTTGTATTAATTTCCTTATTAATTCTTTGGTCTTACCTTTTCAACTTTTAGGTGACTGCAGATCCATCAAATGGTAACAATTTGCTAGGTGAAAATAAGCGATTGAACGGACAAAAAAATGCACGTCCAGCATGTGGAGGCATCTGGCAAGTGGCCAGTCAGAGTCCTCCTGTGTTTTTAACATCTGACAAGTCAGCTCCTCAGCCAAGAACTACTGATGGCTGCTCTGATAAACATATGACAGCTGTTGGAGTGGAAGAAGGTGGTGACGCTGGGGAAATCAATGTGGCTCCTGATCAGAAGGTTAAACAAGGGTCTATGTTAAACTATGTACCACTAGAAAAGATGGCGGTACCCCCACCTGCATCCTCACAAGATGTTCACACTGATGATAGTATGAGTCATGTCCAGATGAATGAGGAGACGCCTACACTAACCCCAAAGCAAGCAGAGAAGATGAAGTTAGTTACAAAAACAACCACACATAAAGGAAATGACAATACCCTTAACACTATGTGTTCTGATCAGAAAAACATAGAACAAGAACAAGTGTATTCCCCAACCACAGCAGAGAAGAAGGTCAAGTTTACAACAATTGTCACTCTTCAAAAAGAAGACTCTGAAACAACTGACATTGCAAGTCCTGACCAGTCAAAAGAAAAGGTTGTCAAACGGGTACTGGCTGAGAGGAAGTCAAATTTGAGAGTAGTTGTAACTTTACAAAAAGAAAACACCCCTGAGAATTGCCCAATAGAATCATCACCAGAGTCCCAGCTGGATAAGTCCATGAGCTCAGATCAGGGGTGTGCTTCTTCTCCTGTCCTAAAACCTAAGCCCTTTTCACCTAACTTGCCTTACAGCCACAGCAGCAAACAGCAGATCCAGGAGGCAACAGTGCAGTTATCCAGAGGCCGAGCAGAATACACAGAAGAAGGAGGTAGCTTGAGCCCTGATCTTTGGGATGATGAGGGACCTCCCCCTCCACCACCACCGAAAATTGCCCTTCACATCTCAAAGACCAGAGTCAGGACACAATCCAAAGAGGAAGACCTAGCCAAAATGAGGGACTCTGACATACAGACAGTAGATGGGGATGATACTGGTGAGTCCACTTATCTGGCACATGAGAACCAAGGTTTCAAGGACAATGATGACTCCAACAAGAAGCCTATCATTGTTATCTTGAATGACCCTGTGGACATTCAGTCAGCCTATAAGCGTCTGTCCACCATCTTTGAATATGAGGAGGATCTTGATGGAATTCTTTCTCTAGAGAGTATTGTGGATGAAGAGGAGACAAAGCAGGGAGAAGAGGAAAAGGACAGGAGAAAAATTTGCATCATTGAAACAAATTCAGGCTTCAGCCTGAAAGACATTACAGGAAATGGTCAAAATTCTGTACATATGCAGCAACGCAGACCTCCAGCAGACAATGGCTCAATTCCTGACAACCAAGACCAGGGTAAACCAGACTCGTTCAAAAAGACAGAGACCAAAGGGAAATTCAAATTTAAGTTCCCCAAAAATAAACTGGCTGCAATTAGCCAGGCCATTCGAACAGGAATGACCAAAACAGGAAAGAAGACTCTTGAGGTTGTTGTCTATGAGGAAGAGGAGGAGATTGCATCAGACAGCAGGCCAGTGGAATATACCAAGAAGCAAACCAAGGAATCCAAGAGATTTGAGATCAACAGTGCCAAACTATTAGACTTGGATAAAGGCAATGCCTGTGACAGAGACATCCAGGTATCCTCTCCCATTGAT
The DNA here is from genome assembly GCF_963924715.1 of Thunnus thynnus. Classification (NCBI taxonomy): domain Eukaryota; kingdom Metazoa; phylum Chordata; class Actinopteri; order Scombriformes; family Scombridae; genus Thunnus; species Thunnus thynnus. The sequence continues at coordinate 1,900,067 of NC_089528.1, forward strand.
ATCAGACACTCCAAGTCACATAGCCGGGTAGAGGAGCTCTGCAAGAGCACATTTGACGCAATGGACAGTCTAGAAGAATCCATTAAACAGTTAGAAATAAGCGTGGACAGTGCTGCTGCCCCTTCTTCCCCCTCCTTCACTGCATGTTCATCTCCTATGTCCCCTGATTCTTCCTTTGACTCCAATGACAGAGCTCAGCTTAAAAGCAAGGTCAAACAAGAAAGGGAGAGAAGTCTGTCCAAGAGGCCAGCACCTCAGATCCCCAAGGGCCCAAATCCACCACAGAGTAAGAGGGCCAAACCACAGCCTCCACACAACACCATGAAAACCTCCACCAAGAAACAGGTCTGAAGTTCCTCTCCCTGCATAGCTGGCTTGCTTCAGTGGTGCTAGGCTGGTGCTGAGCTCTTTACTCTGACTGTCTGACAGTCCAGATGTGTTGTGTCCTTCCTTCCTTCCATCCTTCCTTCCTTCCCTCCTCATTTTGTGTCTTCAAGCAAACTCAGATGAATTCTTTCCATTATCTTATATTTGTCAGTGTAGCCCAAGGGCATAATTTCCACTGGGAATGGGGGGGGGACTGGGAATCACCCTCACTTTTTCACCTATTTCAGCTAACGATGATGACTGGTAGATCCCACTACTCATGTACATTATTCCTCCATGTGCAACTGTGGTTCAAGAACTTGGAATGTAATATTTGATTTGCTTATTGATGTTCTTTTGCTGATTGACTAAAGCTTTCATTGCTTTTTGTCTGAATTTTGGAATTTCTAAAAAGAAGGGACACCTGCACACTGTCTTCACTTGCTCAATAAAAATACTTTAATATATACAACATTTCGGTCAGCAACCTTCTTCAGATATATGCTGACAAATAGAAATAAACATCTTTATATACAAAAGGCAGGGTTCACAGTGACCAATTAGCATTTATTTAGTGGCAATAGGCTCATTTAACCTCAATCAGATACAAATCTGTATGGTATATCTAGGAATTATTAAAAATGCGAATTCTGGTTTTGCTTCCTGGTGGATGGCTGCTTAGACTGAGGGCTCCCAGCACCACCGTGTAATTTACTTGTTTTACTTCACTTAATCTGCGGGTTACTGACATACATACTACTACCAATTTTGATTTTCACCTAATATGTTCCTGTGACCAACCAGCACCTGATTGAAAGTACTGGCTGTGCATGGGGAGTTCTGTTCACGGAGACAGGCCAGCAAGACAAAGAACATTGAACACGCTAGCGACACAGACAGTAACAAAGATTGCGCCTGGTAAATGAGCCAGGATGCACCTTAAAAAACTCCAAAATAGGGTGGATCATGGAGGCTTAGGGATAACAAACCTACTCCTGTATCATTATGCCTTTTGCCTACAGCACTTGGCACAGTTGTCTCTCCCCCTGGAGCGGGTACCCACGTGGTGCACTGTAGAAGCACATGCTTTCCCCGCTCCTCCCTTGGTTAACTATCTTTCTGCCTCCCCAAAGTGCTTAGTCTCATCCTGTAATGTCATGCCTTAAGGGAGTTTGGAAGAAGACCACAAAGATCCTCAATCTTGACCCCTTCTTGAACTCGACCTCTAGCATATGGTACAATCCCGGCTATCTTACAGGCCGAATAAGTTGCAAATTGATAGTTTGCTGAAATCAATTTTTAAAACCCCCTCAGCCCCTCAAAATGTAGAGACCCCTTCTTCATTATCTCAAGCTACAGAGGGGTCATGAAGCATCACTTTACTACTATGTGCTATCACAAAAACATAGCACTATCGGTTTCCTGAAAATTGTACAGGAAACAGATTTTGGAATTACTCTTACAGATAAAGAATGGGTTGACATCCCACGTAATTCAAAGTACATGTCACGTGATATGCGCACTAGGTTAATTCAATTTAAGATTATTAGCAGAACGTATTGGATGCCCTCTAGATTGTATGGGGCTAAGCTTAAAGGTGACCCCGGGTGCTGGAAGTGCCCTGACGAAGGTAAATTAATTCATATCTTGTGGTACTTCTGGATTTCAGTTCAAGATTGTATCCAGAGAATCACCGGTCAGGCAGTGCCCTTTTGCATTTGTTTATTGCTGTTGGGGCACCTGTCCATCCTGAAAGGCACTATTCCTTCTATCTATACTGAATGGGTCCAGACCACTATGTTGGGAAAGGTCAATCATAAAAGAAAATATTAAAAATGTAATGGAAATATTAAAATCACATTTATCAGTGCAATAGTAATCTGAGTCAGTCAATAATATCATTAAGGAAATATAGAAAATGTAGAAAAAATTAAGTTAGGTAGACTACATTACATAAATTTATGACATTACATCAAAGTCACAAGGATCAACTCATCCATATTAGGTCAGGCAGGAGTTTAAGGAAAGTGCCTGGGAGTAGAGAGAATAAGAATATAGGGTAACATCAGGGAAAAGCCATCATATAGGTCTACATTATTACATAAAGTAATAGTTCATCATTCACTATAAGGAAATATAGAAAAAAGTAAGTAAGTAGGTAGACTAAATTGCATAAATTTATGACATTACATCAAAGTCACGAGGATCAACTCATCCATATTGCATCAGACAGGAGTTTAACTTTTTTTAGTCATCCACACATGGAAAAAGTTCACTATCAAAAGTATGATCACTTGTGCATCTATCAATGTGGTATACTTGATAGGTTGTCTCTGTGGACCGGCGTATGTAGGCAAAATGTCTATACAATTTAAGCAGAGGTTCAGTGAACATAAAAATTTAATCTGTAGAGATGATTGGGATTATCCCGTTGCAGATCATTGTAATGACTTTAGCCACGACATTTCCACATTTCGTGTCACTGGTATATAAAAAGTGTACCTGCCCAAGAGAGGGGGTAAACATGATCTTCTGCTTAAGCAGTGTGAAGCCTACTGGATACACACATTACAAACTCTCACCCCCAATGATGAACTATTACTTAATGTGATGTTATAATGTAGGCCTACATGATGGCCTGTCCCTTATGTTGCCTGATCTTATTCTCTCCAGGCAGTCTACCTACTTACTTTTTTCTACTTAAATGTTTCTACTTAATGTTTGCTAGTGTTTATTGATAATATTATTGACTGACTCAGATTACTATTGAGCTGATAAATGTGATTTTAATATTTCCATTACATTTTTAATATTTTCTATATATATATATATATATATATATTTGTATCTGATTGAGGTCAAATGATGCCCTCTGAATTGTAGGAGTTCACAAGGTGTAGCCTATTGCCACTAATGAAATGTTCACTGTGGACCCCGCCTTTTGTATATAAAGATATTTATTTCCATTTGTCAGCATATACCTGAAAAAGGTCATTGACTGAAATGTATATATTACAGTATCTTTGTTGAGCAAGTGAAAACAGTGTGTGGGTGTCCCTTCGTCTTTTTAGTGTGTGGCTACTCTACCAGCGCACCTGTCACAAAGACTACACAGGTGTGCAAGAGATTTTTGATAATGTTGGAATTCGTTGACACAAATATTATATCTGCTCTGTTTTTCAGTAATCGTATAGTTCCACACATAAATCCCAGCCAGTCTGCAGTAACAAATTGCTTTTTTTCCCTCTACCTCTTGTTCATGAATGTCCTCTCCAGACATCCAGCAGCAGCTCCAGCTCCTCTGCTCAGCGATCCCACACCAAGTCTCGCCACTCATCCTCCTCTGGCTCTCCAGAGAAGACAACCAAGGGCCAGCAGCAGGCCACCCAGAAGCAGCCCAGCCAGGTAAATTTACCCTTAAGAGAGCTTCTCTGGATTAGCACAGACAGAATAGAAAATATTACTGCACCATGCTCCAACAAATGATGATTTGTATTGCTCAAATAACAGGCCAGACAACCGTGACTTTTGTTGTCATGTATCGGTACATTCAGAAAGTTAGTAGTAACAAAAACAAATAAACAGATTTAGCCTCTGTGTCCTTAGAAACAGTACATGAAACATGAAAGTAGCTTTATGCTGTAGCTACAGTTAATTCATTTAGTCCCATCTTGTTGGGCAAACAAGAGAACCAGTGTCTCAAAATCACCTGTAAATGTTGAAATTGAGGATTTAAGGAGGTTGTAGTGCAACTCTCCTGTATTATTCATTTTAAGTACTTTATCTTGTTATAGGTAAGCAGATTAGAGCAATCAGCTCAGATGAGATATCTAGATACCATCAGTTTTCTCTCTTTTAGACTAGAACAACTCTTGAACAACAATAGAACAGTCTTTTGAAAGTGTCACATGTATTAATAATAATGTCAATAGCTTGGAAAGAGTGATAGTATTTTTTAGAGATGTTTTTAAATGTGCTGATGTCATTTGTGTGGTGTCAGTCAGTGTTATTTTGTTTAAGCTGTGGGTCTTCCTATTCTGTTTGTGGCTGTGTTCACTTTCCTCTGCACCCTGATACCCTTCCTTCAAGATACACTTCCTGATTTTCTTATAGCATCCATTAGTTCCCCCAAGTTTCCTGTTAGAGTTTTGTGACTCACAGAGTTCACAGTAAAGACTCTAAATCAGGGAGTGTATCGTAAACCTACATGTCCACTGCAGACAGCCATTCTTCATCTGGCAGTGAGTTGTGGAAATATCGTTTGAGTATCAAAACCTCTTCGACACATAGAAGCCATAATGTTATATTACAAATATGAATAATCCAGTTGAAACATCAGTCATTGATTACCCTCATATTTATGTTATGAAAGAGTTTGTCATCCTGTAAGTACTGCATGTACTTTGCAAATAATTCCATATTATGTCTTTTGATATTTTCTAAAACTAGCAGTAAACTGATCCTGATAAATTAAAGGAAAATAGTACTGAATTTTGTCAATCATGTGTTACTACTGTGTCTTCGGCCAGTTTAGTAAGTATAAATTAATATTCATCCAGAAGTCTCACTGAAAAGGTTGTCTGGTATATGAACATGATTGTAGCTGCACCCCTGGATGGCAGACTCAGGGTGTGGTCCAGACAACATGAGGTGATGCATCCACTGTGTACTGTTTCTGTACAGGTTAGTGGACCAATAATAGTAGCCTATCATACATGTTGTTGATTGTCTCAGACTGGATTATAGAAGAAAAAAAAAAACAATCATTTTTATATAATATTTGTATAGCACTTGTCATACAGGAAATGCAGCTCAAAGTTCTTTACAACAAAGAAATTACATGTACCAAGTGCTTCACATGAAAAAACATCTAACCCTACCCTACATATAATCCTAATCTTAACCCTAACACATATTTGGCATATTGACATAGATTGGCATACACATATATTATATATATACACAACCCCTCTTTTTGAATTAATTACTCTATTAATAAGGCGGGAAGTACTTCTTTCAAATAAATAGATCATAATTATCTTAGAGCAAATGTTTTTAGAGCAGTTTATCTCCTATATAAATAATCCCCCTCCCCATGGTATGAATTTACAAATCTACTACAGTTTTAAGTGTGGTTTGAAATAACTAAATATTTATTCCTAGCACTTATATTTATTTTTTAATACTAACTCATGGTGTGTCCTCTTTATTTGTATGTGTTTTAAATGATTTAGCACTTATTTTGACTTACAGCTTGTATATATGCCTATTTTAATGAAATCTCCTCTCTATTTATTTTTTATTTATTTTTTTAAAACCGCTATTTTCTCGTTTTTAATTTAATGGGCTGAATTAAAGATGAATTATGGGAGGCCAGCAGCTTTATAAACAATCTCTCCTCTGTGCCTCCAGAGCAAGTGTACCAGATGAATTTTATGGATTTTAGTAAACTTAAGATGGATTTTATTAAGGCATATTTAAAGTGTTTTACTCACCTGGTCCCCGTGCACCTGTGCACCTCATAGCACTAATTAAGAGTTCTGCATTTTCACCCAAACCTAATGCATAAAATGAACATAGAAAACATAATGTTACATCAGATGGAAAACAAAACCCACTTGATAATAATAGTAAAAAATAAGACAATGCATAACATAAGATGGAAGATATAACCCACTGAATGATAATAATAGTAATAATAAAATAAAATAAAGTAAAATAATAGAATACATAGAATGCATGAGTAAAATACAATATTCAAAAGGAGCAGCATTGCATAAGAGCGAAGCAGATTGCAAAAAATAATTTCCGGCTGTATCAGGAAAGTCGTAGCTAGTTAAAGGCTAAAGTGAAGAGATAAGTTTTTAGTTTTCTTTTAAAAATATCTAGTGAGCTGCTTCCCTGATATCTATCAGTAGTATGTTCCGTAGTTTGGGGGTGTAATTGACAAAGGCTGCATCCCCAATTTTCTTTCAGTTGTTGCTGGAATCCCCAATAAACCAGCAGCAGATGATTGCAGTGCTCTTGAAGGCAAATAGTTAACAACGAAGTTAGCCATGTAGCTCGGTCCTAGTCCATTAAGGGCTTGTTACAGGAGGCCAGTGCAGAGCAGCTAAAACTGGACTAATGTGTTATCTCCTCTTGGTTCTGGTTAATAGCTGAGTTGCAGAGTTTTGATTGGGCTGAAGTCTCTCAGTGTTTTTTTCAGGAGGTCAGTAAAAAGTGCATTACAGTAATCAAGACAGCTTGAAATGAAGGCATGAATCAATTTTTCAGCATCTTTTTGATTTATAAATGGTCATACTTTTGTTGTTTCTAAGGTGGAAAACAATGTTTTTGTCAACTTGTTAATGTGTGAACTGAAGCTTAGATCTGAATCTAAGATAACACCAATATTTGTAACCTCAGATTTAATCCAGGGAGTTAATTTCCCCAGATTATTAAACAGCATTTGTCTTTTTGTTTTGGGGCCGACTAGTAGGACTTCAGTTTTATCCTCATTTAACTTTAAGAAATCATTGCTCATCTGTTTATTTATTGCCAGAAGCCAGGTAGTGATGGAGTTTATAGCTGCAGCATCATTTGTTTCGGTGGAGATGTACAGTTGTCTGTCATCCGCATAACTATGGAAACATACATTGTGCTCTCTGATGATGTCACCAAGTGGAAGCATTTATAGTGAGAATAGTAATGGACCCTCAATTCTGGTTTTGCGTTAAACATTGGTTGAACCTTAACATGCAAATTCATGACCAAATTGCAAACCATCTTGACAGTGCTGATGTTTCTGGAAACTGAGAGAACTGAAAGTCCAAAATGGACAACATCAAACTTTATATGACACTGCTCTACTGGCGTATCAGCTGGTCCACAGAAGGAAGTTGCCATGGCTTGCAGTTAGTTGTGAGACAGGAGTGGATGGTACAAATATAATCCATTGATTTGACAGTGTTAACTTATTATTGGGAGCACTAGTCACTACTGTATGTTGAAATCATCCAGCATCAAAATTAAATTCACTGTGACTGGACAAGTAAAGCCATCACAGATAAGTCATATAGTTCCTTGAGACAGAGTTTGGCTGGCCAAAGTCACAGGAATAACAAGCATGAGTTCTCAAACTGAGTGCTATTGGTCCTTCATGTGGGCTGTGTTGGCGTTGACTTGCAGTATTGGTGGTGTGTGTTTGCAGGCTGACAGCAGAGGGGATAGTAACCATTCAGTCGTTGCTTTGCGTGCCTCTAAGATCCCAGGCTTGTGCCAAAGCTCTGGGAAACACCCGTCTGCCTCTCTGTCCACTCCTCACTGCTCAGACGCCGCTGATAACTTCCAGAACCTCTCCTGCTCCTCTTCCTCCTCCTCCTCTGCTTCTTCACCTTCAGCTTCTTCCTCCTCCTCCTCCGGGAAACACTGCCTTCTGTCTCCTCCTTTGAACGTCCCCAAGTGTCCTTCCCGTTTGTCTTCTCCGTCCTGCGCTCGACGCTCTAGGCAGGCTCTCTTGTGTCCACTCTCCTCTTCCTCCATAGTTAAAAACTCCTCAGTTTCTACAGCCAGCTCCCCACCTCGCTCCCTATCTTCTTCCTCCCCTTCGTTTTCCTCCTCCCCCCTTCCTCACAAGTCTTTTATCCCGTCTCTAAATTTGAGTCATCTCCTCCCCTCGTCTAGCCACGTCTCGTCGCCATCCCACGCTAGTGTCAGCCCCGCCACCCACGGGCCTCGCAGCAGCAAACGCCAGCATCGCCTGGCCCTCACCTCCACCTCCACCTCCACCTCCCAACATATCTACTACTCTTCATCCTCCTGCTCTTCATCCTCACCCTCCTCCTCATCTCTGTCCCCCACCTCCTCCTCCTCCTCCCCTCCCTCCCCATCCTCCTCTTCCCTCCTCCCCACCATGGTGAGTCATGGGGCGAGGAGTGTCCGAGCATCAGCGTCCAACCCCGGTTCTCCGGGCCGCAGCAAGAAACGCACTGGAAGCCAAGCTGGCCGCGTCCTGCACACAGCGGCAGCAGCCTCAAAGGACACAGCGTGATGGTTTGATTTCTTGATCCACAGTTTAAAAAATATGTCAGTGTGATGGCAAAATTGCACTGTATTCCCACAGCAATATTGTGTGATGTTTACCTTTGACATTCTTGGATGAGTTGTGGATATAGATAAGTTTTGTAATTGCAGCACCTCTTCTCTCCATGGGATCAGTTATATGATGGTTTTCAACCATCTGCTGAGGAAATATTGTGGATACCATGTTTTTAGTAGAAAGTACTCAAAAAACGGCTATTAGCTTATCACAGCTATATTGTACCAGCATGTATGTCGGCCAATAGGTAGAAATAAACTGCAGTACAATAATGCTACAGATATGTTTGAGAACATTTAGAAACAACATCTCCATTACATAGTTTGTCCATCAGACAGTACGGGTGTAACGGTACCATAAATACACTGTTTACCTTAGTTTTGGGGTCATGGTTTGGTTCAGAAACCTAAAATTATATGTGTCAGTAATCCATCGTTATTACATAAAATTCCACTAATATTCCATTAAGACAGGTGCAGCATAATTATAATGAACTGAAAGCAATCATAGAATCAGCAGTGCAGTTTACACTTTTTACACTCAACAGTTTTAGCAGTTTATGCTCAGACTCAGGACTCATTGTGTCCTAGTGGTCCATCTATCATAAGGAGAGAAGTTGCCAGGCAATGGATAATTCCTGGACAACTATAGCTTGTACTTGTTCATACAGGGCAGTGAATAATTCCTGCACACATGAAGGGAGCACAACCCTTGTGTTGTTTGATTGTTTGAGTTTCGGGAGACACACCCAACTCTGTTTCAACAGAGGCTAAACCGAGTAGTGTGGTTTACTTAACAAACAACTTTCCTACTGCAAAAGTCCGTCTGGTAGGAACTAAAAAGGTGTTGACATAATTAGAGTGAATGAGGTTAATTCAACAGAAGAAACCTGTGTACTGAACTTTCTGTATCGAACAGTTTCAGGCAAATACATGTACCATTACACCTGTACCAGTGCGCACCGACATGTTGACTGTAAAATACACTCACCGAGCACTTTATTAGGAACACCTGAGCAACGTAACACAGTCCAATACAACAGCTCTGCCAGAAATTCTACATTTACAAAGCTTATACTTACTATTTTTGTTGACATTGTGATAAAAAAGTGAAAGGTGATAAAAAATGTTCATAACATGTTGTCCACCCCATTAACATACATGAAGGGGTCAAACTATAAGGAACACTTTTCAATATAATGTTCACCACCCCACCCACTGTGACCTCAATCATAAACATAAAGTAGAATCATTACCTTTCTGACTATGTCAACAAAAATTGAAAATATAAAAGCTTTGTAGACACAGAATTTTCGACAGAGCTGTTGTATTGGATTGCATTTACATAGGTGTTATAATAAAGTGCTCTGTGAATGTATATTTTTTTGTCAAAATTGGTGTGTAGAACACATGTACATCAAAACATTGCAGTTACTCTGAGTCTCAAAGACTCACAACACTGTAAAATACATGTCAGTGCATCAAATGATGCTCCTGTACCTGATGAACAGCCAATCCGGGCTCCAAACCTTCTACTCTTTTCATATGTAATAAAGAAGACTATTTTTGAGGGAGCATTTTACAAGTGTTGCGAGTCTTTGAGAGACAGAGAAATTCTTTAATAAGCACATTTGTCACAGTATATTGTATATTGTACAGATTTTTAAACTCCCAGATATTGATATTGAGAGTGAACTTACACAAGACGTCTAAAGCACTAAAGCACACAAAATGAATCAATCTGTATATTGTATAACATGAATTCTTGTTGACGTGATGTTCGTCAGCATGTATTTGCACAAACGGGATCAAATGAGTGTGTTGAACCAAACTGCTGTGGTGGCACTGTGTTCTCAGCTTTCCACTGCAATCAAGCTGAGATATTTAGTTCACTTTCCCACTGACCTGCTTGTTTTGCTTCTACTTCAACATTTTCCCAGAATGCCTTTCCACAACCTCTCCTGAAATTGGGTGTGAACCTGTGGCTTTTTCAGGGTGAAAGATCCTCCAGTCGACAAAGTGACAGTCTCTTAGAGGTTTTACCAGGTGGACCCAAAAATGCCAGAGGGCCATCTTTAGGTGTGTTTTTTTAATATTTTGGTGTGGATGTTTCCAGAATATCTGCACATGGACGGCCTGCAGACAATCAGACACTGTTGCTGCAGTATAATGTCACAATGTCACAGGTTCTGATAAAGAGTTTTAAGAATATCAATATAGAATAAACGGGTGAACAGAGTTTATTTTTCTTCAGACTAGTTTTACATGGTTTCAGGTTTAAATGCTACAAACTCCATCAGTCCTGTAATCTGCAGTACAACAGCTGACTTTGGATGATGTGTGTGTGCATGCATGCGTGTGTGTGTGAGAGAGAGATACTGTATGAGTGGTTTCATTTAATTGAATATATTTGTATGAAAAAATAAGAGCTCTCCAAGAGGTTGTGATTATTAATATGCAGAGTTTACCCAAAGACAATCCTATACAGACTATAACATTTAAAGATTCATTCTGTAAAGGTCAAGTCTGTCAGTGTAGATCTTTTCTTATCTAGATGAAGTATGATATATGAATTCTATATAGAAATATTTGACATATGTAGCTTCTTTTAACATAGCTGTTGGTTATTGTGCTCATACACACAACCGTTTTCATTTGTAGTGAGTTGTTTGAAGTGTTTCTTGCCAAAAACAAAGAGCTTGGTGTTTTCTGTCAAGTTTCTTTATGCTGCCAAGATCATTACAGACACCCTCTGCCAGTCTGTAAGGTCAAACCCATCAGGCTTAAAGAAGCACTCCACCAGTTTGGGAAATCAGCATGTTTTCTGTCAGATGAGAAGACATGTCAGCACAGAGGAAGCTTTAAGTTGTCTTTAGCCTAGCTTAGCACAGAGACTAGAAACAAGGGGAAACTGCTAGCTTAGCTCAAACACAAGTTCCCTCCCTCCAACTGCCATCAGTGAGGTGAAAACAAATACTAGTTAGCTGCACTACATGCACTGCTGTGGAGATGCACACTTCTAAATGTTTCTTTGTGTTGTTTGCAAAAACAGGCAAATTCAGCAATGGTTGGCTTTTGTCAGGCACGGAGTGTGTGTTCAAAACATTCAGCAAAATGTACTCTGAGCTGCTCTTTAGTGTCATAATCATTTTATGAGGAGAGGAGGGAATTCTGGCACAACATCACCTACAGCCAAAGTGCATGGAGAAGGACCCCAGCAACACTCTGTAGTATAAAGAACAACCTTATCATCAAACCAACATGTTTGGGTTCAGGGTCAGTATAATGCAAAGTCACAAAATGAACAGAATTGCAAACCAATCACTGACAACATATTTCATTTGTTTCCTACAATATCTGCTCGTAGCACCTGCAGCATGATTAATGTATTTATGGTTCTGTTCAGGCTCACTTAATGTATATATTGAAAATATTTGTTAGATTTATTATTTATTAAAACCTAGCACTTTGTTCACTGGAATAAGCATTGACCGCTTCTTCCAAACGGTTATGGCACAACTAGTAGTTCATCAGATTCATCAATTCATATATTCATCTTTATATAATAACAATATAATTGGAAGAAAAGGGAAGATGAAAAGTTATAATGTTTTATTTCGATTAAAAAAAAATGTGCTGAAAAAATATGTTGTAAATGAAAATGAAAACAAAATGAAAAGTGCAGTATGAAACAGGTCCTCAACTAACTGCTCCCACAACACCACCAATGTCATTTTCTCATGTGTCTATTAGAAAGGATAAAAAACACTTATTTTCTTGTGAAGTGAAGCTTCACTAGCAGACTCCCGCTGGACTTGCAGGCTGGGCTAAAATGAATGCAACAAGGATGAAAAATGATATCAATCTTCTCATCTGACTCAGAATAAGACAGCAAACAAAAATGTTTCCCAAAATGTCTGATTGTTCTTTTCCAGATGCGAGGCAGTACTTTACAATATGGGCTTAAAAACACCAAAGTGTTTGGTTTTACAATGTGATTTAAGACACACTGTGTGGACCTTTTACTGTGTTCTATGTAAAAAAAAAAAACCTTTTTGAATATTTATTATTCAAACCTGGTGGCACAGTTTAAACGCCTTCACTTGTATGCAAATAGTTTCTTTCTTTGATTGTTTTTTCCTTGTTTTGTTACCTTGCCAAAATCTGAACCTCTGCATGCCTTTAACAGTTTCTCTGTCAGTTTGAAACTTGTTGAAACTGCTGTAAATAACTGTGATTTCTGATTTTGTAAGCTGTTAGGTATCATAGACTTCAGATTCCTGTGGTTGGAGAATTAATAAAGGGCTTCCAGAGTGTTCCTGCTGTCATGCTTTATTTCACACTGCTGCTCTGTGCCAGTAGAGGGCAGTATAGACACACCAGAGTCCTGCTCTGATGAATGTTTCACATTAACATATAGACTGCAACCCCGTAACTACTCCTCATCAGACTGGACTGAAGCTATATGTAGGGCATTAGTAATACAAGAAAATACTTTAATAATAGTAACGATAATCTTTGCACTTTTGCAGTAGAGAGAATGGTGACAAGAAGACATAAACTGCATCATTAACAAACACTAATAAAACAATAAGATAAACTAGATAATACATTTGCACACAGATGATGATTGGCCTGATTTACTTGATAATATGAAACCTTGTTGACTCATTAGAAGTGAATGGTGGCTTTAAAACACTTGTGCATCATGGTATATGTATGTTTTAATAAGCTTACGTACAGTGGATCAGTGTTGAGTACTGAGCATGTGGGGGTGTGATACTTCATACAGTGACTAAAATATAAAGTAAATACAACGGGTGTCTATGCCGTTGTTTTAAAACTTCATGATCATCGTCATCGATGAGAAAATTCACAGCAGCCATTTATAAAAAATATGCATGATGTCATATAGGAATCATCTCGGTAGCATTAAAACTGTAGAAAACTACTTTTCAAGGATGTTTAACTGATTATGTAAATCACACACAGGAAACTACGTGATATATTAAGTGAGCAAAAGCAGCACAGACATCACATGAATAAAACATATTAAAGATGGAAGAGGGGGCTAGTGGACTGGTATATAAACATGATAAATAATATTAAATACAAAATAGTAGGGGGTAATAAATATAGACTACATCAAGGCCAAACAACAGATAATTCTTCAAAAGAAATGTAAGAATATGAACAGAATTAGTTTGTCTGGTTTTTTCCCCTTGCAGAAACCACAAATATAATAACTGTGTATAACATAGTAACTATATAATGTATCAAAGTTAATTTGATCTTTTAATGTAATAAAACTGTGGAACAGATTATGAAATGTAGAGTAGTGTAAAACAAAATAATGTTTTTAAAATGTTTCATGGATAAATCTGTGTAAGCGTTTCACACAGTGTGTGCTACATCAAGAACACACACATAAGCAGAGATCTGGTTCACTTTCACACAAACACTCACTGGTTTCCCAGCCAGCAGCAGTGCAGCAGGCCTCTGCAGTGCTGCACCACATGGTCACTACTACTGTTACAGCTGTACAAACCCATCTTTGTCTTTTTATTTAGGCTTTTTATTAAAATATTTGTTTAATTATTACATTTTTCACTGAAAAAGCTATTACATGATGTGCTTTTTTACTACATTATCCACAGTTTCTACAGAGATGATAAGACAGACATCATATACAAAAGAATCCATTCCACTGTAGTGTCATTAGAGTGGGCTATTTCATGTTTGTTTAGAACAAGCTGGAGTCAGTTCATTCATTAAAATAGTGTGTTACAGTTGTCTGACCATGAAGTTACGATGGCTTGTCATGAGATTAAAAAGTTGGAATATTCTGGTAATATTTCTGAATGACTGAACCACTAAACAGACATGAGTCAAGATAGAGTCTTAAATTCTTCCAAACCAGCATCACATTGCTAGATAGTGTTTTGACTGATCACTGAGGCACAGGGTTCACCCACCTCTTGAAGACTCTCCAAGGCAGGATGAAGATGAAAATCTCCTGGTTGAATAATCAGAACAAAAGATGAACTGAGTCAGAAAATATCTGCTTCTTTGATAGAAAGTCAAAGGTACAAGCCTGTGGACATAACTACATCAAGTGAGAAGTCAACCACACTTCCCATAGTGCATTTCAGTAAAAGCACATCTAGTCACCAAGCTTAACATTCATTACTTGTGCCGTCAACAATGGGCAGAAGCTTTAGATAGTGCTTTTTCTCTCTCAGATTCTGGCTGGATTGCGGCTCAATTTGGAAACAATAGTGTTGTGTTTTTGTTCATAATTACAATAATGAAGTGTTTTAAATTCACTCCAGCTCTGATTCGTATCTCCAACTGGCTTCTTCTCCATAACAACAGCAGCTGAGGATAATGAGTATCAGAGTATTGAGAGCCATTGGCCATCCAAACTGATGAAAAACAATGTTCTAGATGGAAAACATTAAGGAGAGCAGTAAAAGAAAACATTTAAATAGGAATTCAGAAAAATTCTTGCAGAACCATCCGCTCCTCCCACTATGCATGTCTGTGTGCTGGTTGAAGAAGTGATATGCAGCCTAGCATACATAGAAGTAGAAAACATTAGCGGATGGACCCTATAGCCCTGTTTGGAACTCCGTGGAGACAGTCCTGGAAGCAGCTGTGTGCTGCTATATATTTGACATATATTTGCCAAACCAACCAGTTAGTCATCCTTGAAGTCCTTTTTTCTTGAAAAACTGAAAAATTCTCAAATCGCAAACTGAAACTGTTAGTTTGCCACTGATAAAGCATAAATCTCACCTTAAAGGCTGTGGTGTCGGCGCAGATGAATAGATGGATGTTAGAAATACTGTGTCTGAACCAACGTGCCTCTGAGCAAGGCAGTCCACCTCCAGCTGGTCCAGTGGAGCACAGTGTCTGTACTGTCAGTCTGGACACATGGAGGTAAACTTCTCTTTGTCTGGGACTGCAACAATACACTTCCCTCCAAGCCTCCCTTTTCCAAAAGCGTAATGAGATAGTCCAGCCCTGTAATTGGCTAAATTATTAGTAATTAGTTCCATCATATGCTAATTAGCTCATATGTAAATTGCTGGGCCAGATGAATCCCAGTGCCCGTCTCTGTGTAATTAGTCTGTAATTCCTCTGCATCCTGTGGAACAGGGGAAGTTGGCAGGCCAAAAGTGTGTCTGATGCAACAGAGGGAGGGGACTGGGGAGTAATTAGAAATATCTCACATGAAGCATTTCTACATTAATTACAACATTTTCTGTGTCCCAATACTTTCTTTCTTCCCTTCTCTTCACAACTGGGCTGCGTCAGAGGAGGACATCACAAACCAACAAGGAACTTGACTGCTGCTTAATCAAAGATGTGGCTCCTTATTTGCATTTCTAATTGGAATTAATTAGGGTTGCCCAAATTGTGTGTGTGTGTGTGTGTGTGTGTGTATGTGTTCACTGTGTGTGAGATGTTCTTGCTTGTGTGGATTTCTTCATTCATCTGATGATGTCATTATCAGCATATGGGCAGCAGGAAAGAGGCTGGACGTCTGGGCGTTAGCTGGTTTTTGATGTCTAATTCTAGAGTGTCAAGTATCTTAAGTATATATATATATATATATATATATATACATATATATATATATATATATAAAACTTTAATGTTAGTCAGAGCACAAAGACATTGTACTAGAGAAAGTCAGTAATGCATTCAGATTAAATAAATTATCAAAGAAAAAAAATTGAAGAAGAGGCCGAAATGTTCACATTTTGTCAAATGTTTACACATGAAATAAATGGATTGTGTTTTTATGAAATGGACTGCATGCACATGATACTATCTTTGAAATGTCAAGAGCACAAACCCTGTTACTGTTCTTCACTTCCAGATGTTGTCAGCAGATGTGATTAATTGTTACACTAGAACAATTCATCTGGTTTCTCATCAGTCAGGCTTTATTTGTGTGGATCTTGCAGTGGTCTAACACTGTGGTTCCCAACCTGGGGGTCGGGACCCCTAACGGCATCACAAAATAAATCTGAGGGGTCGCGAGATGATTAAAAAGATAAAAATTCATAAAAATATATTTAATTCATACAAAATTGTGTTTAAATGTTCAGACTTTTCTCAAATCTGAGGTGTTTTCTTGTGAGATATTGTTGAATTATTGTCATAGTTTTGGACATACAATATTCATCTTTCAGACTGTCAGAATGTGTGGTTTTCTGATACCAATTACCCATCAACCCTGTGCCACTGCAGGATATTTGTTTTAAAAAAATACAACTCTATATATGTCTAAATGATCAGATAACATATACTTTTTTATATTTCTTCCTCATTCTGTGTAGAGTATCTTACGAGTGTGTTTACAGGCTTTTACTTAATCATTTTCATTTTTCTTTTCGGATGAAGCACTGTAGGTGTGTTGCCCTTTAAGAGTCATTGTTTTTCTTCTCTTGTACTTGGTCACTTTTAGTGACTCATGAGTCACTGGAAGCCTGCTGGACAACAGTCCAACATGTCTGTATGTCCCTGCATACATCAGCACACATAATCATCTCTTCTCTACATCATTAGGCACTAGTGATGTCATGCATCAAAAATATATCACATCTGTTTATTTTACAAGATAACAAACAAATGAATGGAGGACATATAGAAGTGTTTCTATTAGTTGTGATTAGAATATAATGTAAGAGTCACAGTCATATACTACTACTGGATTCATTCCTTCATTATTGCTGTTCTGCTAAAATTTGGTGATTGTTGAGATTTTCTTTGTTCATTGATGACTGATTGACCTGATCATGTAAAATATTTTGTTTTATTATTAACCATATTCATATTCAGTCATATTATGATCAATCAGATTTTTATGTGATTTTATGTCTTAGAATCTTTCTCTCTTGGTGTTGTTCATTTGTACAGTATAAATGGCCATTAATAGGTGTGACTGGTGTAGTTATTGACTTGACTACATGGTTGGAATGTGACAGAAGCTTTCTGGTAGGCAACTGGACTCTTGTTCTGCTACTTGTGTGACCTTTTTTGTTATCTTCACCTCATCAACATTCTCCCTGCAGACAACTGAGAGACAGACACTTGTCTTAATAAACCTCCTGCTTTGACAAATGAACAGATCAAACTTCTATGTGTTCATCTCAATCACAGTATTATTTTAGTCACATTAGTTATCAGCAATTGACAAGCTGAGATTCAAGGTGAGCAGAGAGAAACTTTCCTCCTTCAGCAGATGAACGAGGAAACAAACTGCACAGTGAAGGAACATGTGTTACAGGAACTAATAGGACTACCATACAGGGTTCTGAAGTCACTTCCATGAAACGTCTCATGTTCATAAATACATGAGGAGGATGGCTGGCGGCAGACAGCGATATGTAGCACATGACCTTGGCTCGGGCTGTGTCTAATTCAGTCTGTTATAGTTTTGAGGGCAGCACCGCAGGCGCCGCTGCACGCCCCACTCCCACCCTGCACCCCCCACCCACACATGACCCCAGGCTATCTGTCTGACAGCCAGCAATTAGAACTTCACCAGTAACTACCCCAGACCCTCATTAACAGTTAATTAAATCAAATCTATCAGGAATTATCAGCTCAAACCTGGGAGGAATACCTTCAAGAAAGCTTTCAAAACCTTAAAAGTGAGAACAAGGAGAGGCAGAGCTTTTGTTCTGACTAGAATTTCATTTTGGCTGCTTGTTTTTTTTTTTTTCTTGAGATGTATGAGTATGAGATGTTTGACCTGCAAATCAGCTACTGATTCCCAAAATATCTGTTGAGTGATTTAGATAAAGTTTCTTCCATGAGGCTGAAGATGTAGTGTATTATGCTGGTGCTTCTTCTGGTGGCAGAGAAAGTTTTTAACCCACAACATGATCAAAGAGACGTCTGCAGATACATTTACAGTTTTTATTCCAAAAAGCAGTGTGTTCAAGCTGAGGCCTTTACACATTCTATTTTAACAAGAGGAAAAAGGTTAAAATCATCCATAATTTAAACATTCATTTCACAAAAATAACATCCATTTATTTATTCTCAAACATGTAACAAAAAGCTACAAAAGACTGGATATCTATGCACAGGAATAAAAACATAGAAAAGTCAGTGTGGTTGGACTGTACACAGGTTGCTCTTCCTGATTTGTTCCTCCTGCTCCTCTTCTTCATGTCATCATTGCTTCACCATCAAGTGAATTTATACGTGTGACTGTCAAGGAAACTGAGTACATATCAGTGTACATACTTACTGTACTGCTTTCTTCGTGTTTGCTTCCAAAATCAGTTTGTATGAACATGAAAGCAGTTTGAGTGAGTAATGCATCACTGTGGACACCGTGTATCTCTACCTGCAGTAGTGCAGTAACACAACTAAAAGAGTGGACTGATTCATTACAGGAGAAGAATGAAAAACTAAAAGACTAAAGCAGCTTTTAATCTAAGGTACTGAATGTCATTTATTTCATTTCATTTAAATAGTCATGTGTCTCTGGTGCAGCGCTAGCATACGGCTATCAGATGAGCTCTCATCCATCATATGTTGTTCAGACATTTTCTCCTCTAGACAGAGTCTGAGGTGAAAAAAGTTTTGAGCTGATTAATGTTCAGTTTCATGAAGTCATTGATGATGCAAGTATGAAACTGTCATAATACAAATAAATTTGTATCAAACGTTCAAATTGAAAAAAATCACACCTTTAAATTTCTAATGAAGAAATGATGATGACATCTACATACATCAGTAGAACAGGACTACAGTGATGTCTGTACACACAGGTGTGATGCAGGGCTGCTGCTAACAATGCTGAAGGTAAAAAGATCACATCAGAGTGATGAGTATCATCATGTACTTTATCCTCCTTTGACGTGATGGAAACAGATTCATTAAATATGACATATGAAATATGACATTCAATACTTTGTTTATTTGTTTAACAATATTCCTCTTTCTGGTATTTGTCACATGTGTGACTCATGTGTCTAAAAGTAGGTAGAAGGTCCATCAGTTGTATTTCTCTGTCTTTGTATAAAAAGGATATGAGTCGTAATCCAGCTTCTGGGTGAGAACTCCTGTCAGGATGAACTCAGCGTTGTGGACATCTGAATGACACACACACACATCACAACAACATGTTATACTCTCATCACTCAGGAACACATGACAAGACTCTGTGTGTGTGTGTGTGTGTGTGTGTGTGTGTGTGTGTGTGTGTGTCTTACCAATGTTTTTCAGGAAGTATTCTCTACACAGGTGTAGATCATTGTCACAGGAAATTAAGATGATCTCTGGAAGGTTCTGCAACAAAACACCAACATGTAGTTCATACTTAGTCAATAAATCATATAACAGCAGGCGACTGTCTGTACATACTGCTGCCTCAGCATGTCTGATTGTTCTCACTGACTTGAAGAAGTTGGATGGATGGATGGATGGATATGGCTGGTGACTTTCTATATTTTTATCATTTTTAAACCAACAATGAACTGAGCTACTAACAGGTATTGTGAGTATATGTCTTATTCCTCTGCTGTTGTTCAAAACTATTCAAAACATGTCAGTGAGCCACACTGTTCCTTCATCATGAAGAGGTTGGTCTCTTAGTTTGTTTCATAAGGATAAAACCAGCCATCATGTTTTCAGTCTCCAGACAGTAGATCTGTGTAATCATTTACAGAGCTTCACTAGTTTATTGTGCTACATATCACAAGCAAAGTTATCTACAATGCACAATGTAGACAGAACAACATGTTTTTAATAGTTTTGGACAACAGCTGAGTAATAAGATACACACACACACACAATACTTCTAGTAGGATGAGGTCATCGTTGGTTTGATGCCACATATACAGGAACACAGAAACGGCTCAAAACCAGCTTTTTATATCTTTATCCACTTCATGCACAGCTGATCTGTGATTTTGTTTGACAATTCAGTTTTCTTTATGTATTGATTAGAGATTTACTGAGATGATCAGGATTGATCTGGGACAAATCTATATCAGCTAAAATAAAGTTGATCAAATGCTGATTTTTTCTTTGCTGTGTTTTGTCCACCTCATTATTATCTGGTGCTTTAACATGAGGAATGTGCCAAAACAGTCTGCAGAAGATATGCAACCTTGATTTAATATGTATCTGGCACATTGAAAGAACAGCTGTAAGTTACTGACTTTGATCCAAATAAACAAACTGATCAGCTTCAATTACTGATATGATATGAATGACAGTTTAACTGACGTGACATGATCCACTAGAGAGAAGACGTCTCACTCTGTTGTAGAAAGCAGTGATGCTACAGAACCAAGGTTCAGTTCAGTCATGTTACATGTTGTCCTGAGGTCACTCACAGAGTTAACATTCATTACAGACTGATATGACCTGCCACTGTGACCTTTGTCATTTCACTGGTGAGAGCCATGATGAGCAGCAGTTAGCTGAGTGTTTTGTTCTCTGCTACTCTAGTGAGAGAGTTAGAGTTCAGTCAATCTGTGTATTTTGCCAACCAGGACATCAGAAGTGGAGTTGCTTGGTGCAGTGTGCTATATATAGATAAATATTAATAGAGCTGGGCCAAATGACCGAAACCTCATACTGGGATATAGGTCATTTCATATCCTGATAAGCAGACCTATCCCCATGTAATGAATATATAGTTGGTCACCGCTCTGTTGTCCATCAATCCTTTAAACAACTCTTCTTGGCCTTTTACTGGCAGAGCTTTTAGTGCACTTACAGTAACGTAAAGTAAGTCAACTTCAGCTGGTTCAGTACAGTGAACCACAGAGAGCAGCGTAAGAGACTCTCACACTGATCTGAGATTAAACAAGTGCACAAACATTTGGTAAATAACATCAATAAATACAGTGTCTTCTGCATTTTGCTGTCATTTCTAGTCAGTGTGTGGCTACTTTGTCAGCGCGGGCAGGAAAGAAGACTGTAAATGCAATAAAAGCTTCACAAGTAAAAAGAAGAGGAATTAATGAATGTAATCCCTGACGAAGATAGACATGAGCCGTAAAGAGTGTGATATGCGTCATAAGGAAATAAACAATAAATCATCACATGATAGATTTTATCTCATATTCAGTGTGTTTTTTAGGATTTTTGCTGAGTGGGAAGTAAGGGTGCAACGGATCACAAAACTCATGGTTCGGATCGTATCATGGATTTAAGTCACGGATCACATCTTTATTCAGATCAGCAAAAAAAAAAAATACAACCTTGTTTTCCATTTATTCTGTAAAACATTTGAAAAAAGGAGGAACTTTTGCCCATGGTCTCAAATGAAATCAACATTCAAGATGTTTAAATAAAATATATATATATATATAATTCAATGCTCCATTCTTAAATGAAATAGCACTATGAGGTCTGATACCTTGGTCTTTTAAACATGGTAGTGAAACAACACACGTCTTGTCCTGCAGCTTGTTGAATGAGCCTCCAAACAAACATTCACTGCTACCATCAGTTAGCAGCTGGATGCTAATCAGCTGCTCAGCTGCAGCACATTACCTGCAGGTGTCACTGTGCCTGTTAGATGCTGCCACATGCTGTCTGTCCATGACTTGTACTTACAGCAGTTTGTTTACTTTGTCTTACATTCAATTTTACATTAATCCGCAGTTCACACACGTGCTGAACTGTGGGGGGGCCATCGGTACGGATCACGGATCAACTACGATCCGTCGCACCACTAGTGGAAAGTGCATTGAAGAATTACAGCTATCACTCACCTTGTTCTGTTTATGCTCCATGATCTTTCTGTAGGAGGGCTGTTTGGCCAGCAGCTTCCCTCCAGCACTCTCAAGGATGGACTTCATGGTGCTGAGGCTGGGGCAGATCCCAGGGGTGAGGTAGAAATACTTCCCCTGCTCACCCATCACATGACACACACACACACACACACAGTGAGGGACAGGTAGCCAGAGAAATATATTCATCACAGATTTCCCATGTGTTCTCGTCAGAATCATTCAGGAAATGTTTGCTATGCATTTGTAATTCTGATGGAGTGTGTGTGTGTGTGTGTGTGTGTGTGTGTGTGTCTAACCTTGAAGAGCGGTGCACTGTGGGCTCTCTTTAGTGACTCCTCCAGACTGAAAGCAAACAACACCTCAGCCTCTGCATCCCTTAGAATGTAGCTTTGCTCATCTTTTGACAACAAAACAAAGTAAGGACAGATGTCAACACACAGGAGGAGAAGAAGAGGACGGTCTCAACTGTAACTAAGCTAATACTCCTGCCAACACACATACCCACAAACTTCTGGCTCCTCCAGCTCTCTTCCAGCCAGTCTGGGGTGACGATGTGTTTGACCACAGACATGGCGGTGAGGAACTTGACAGTGCGAGTCACCTTACTGGCCACCAGGTGAGTGACTTTCTGACTCCCGTCTGCTATCTCGCCACCTAAAGCGTGTAACCTCTGGAAGACAGACGACAGAGGAGAAGCTGCTCTTGTGATTCTGTGTTCAAACGTGTTCAAATCAGAAAGGTAAGACATTCTCTATCCAGGTTGAAAACATTCAAACAGAAGTTCGACCTTGACCACATGAAGAAGACCTGACACACACGTCTGACCAATGATATGCAGTTTTAGCGAGTCATCCTGATTCACATTTGATTGGATAAAAATAGAACCATTTACAGGAAGAGAAAAGGGGGTGATGTTGATATAAAAATAGTCAAAAATGATTCTGTGAACTTGTAATTTCACCTGGCTGATACAGATACAGATCCCAGTAAAGACATGAGGATGCATGTGGGAGGTTCCAGCAGGCTGACTTTACCTTTGTGTACAGCTGTACTTGTGTGGGCTCGAACCCTGTGAACATGACTCGAGGAGTGGACTCTGGAGGAAGCTTCTTACTGGGAGACTGGATCTCCTCCAGTCTGCACACACAAAACCCACATCATCATCATCATCATCATCATTATAGAATAATCTGGACAGCTGATGTTTTGGTCGTGTATCCAGATGTGCTCACCTGGCCTTCTTGTTAGCAGGCTGGTTAGTGGAGTCAGTCAGCTTCTGCTTCTGGAGCAGCTGCAGACTCTAAACAACACAACCAGAGAGAGAGAAACCCATCAGCCCACACAGCAGCTGGGTTTGAAACACTTCACTGACAGTACATGTGAGCTAGTATCTTCAATATTCTACACATCAGTGTCAGTAAATGATGGCTGTTTGGTGCCTGACTGAGCAGTTTTTAACAACAGATGACATCAGGTCTATTCTCACAAGGCCAGCCCTATATACACAAAACACACTGTTATATATGTGGAGACAACCTCAAGCTTTCCACATGTTCAATTAGTCGTCTCCAGACTCCAATTAGCTCGATATACACTTACTGTAAACTGTCTTCTTCTAAAATAAACATCTGAAATCTTGCCACTGTGTGTATATATAGTACATGTGTTGTGTACAAAATAGTTTGTCTTGTTGAATTCAAATGGCGTTGATTTTTAAAAGCTGGTATACAGATATTTAATAGGAATTTGATGCTTTTTTCAATAATCCTTCAATGAAGAAACATGAATGCTCACTAACAGAACACGTCCTCTACCCCTGTATGTAGATAGAATGAAAGACAAAGAGCTGACTAATGGCAACACAGCATGTAGAAAACAAGAAGGCACGCTGTGGCGTTCATCTCATCAAACAGGGCTGTGACTAGGGAAGTGATATTTTCATATCAGCCACAGCACGCTGGGTAGGCTGATGGTGAACTGTTAGGAACTAACTCAAAGGAAAGCTGTCTGTATGTAGCCTGTATGTAACCCTGCTCCCAAAACAACACTGATTTATTCCAATCCTGTTAAAGAGCAATACTTTAGTACAGTAACAGTATCATTAAAGAAGCAGACTGATGCAGAGTATCAATAAGAGTAGTAGAATCAATAAATGCTCACCGCTAAAGCTTCTGGAGATACTTTGATTGGTGCTCTCCAAGCAGCTAGAAGAAGTACAGAAGCCAAAGTCAGGACATGTGCACATGTTCAACATCTGTTCTTTCAAATACTGATGTTAATATAATGTTCAAATATTCTTTAAATATAATGTCAAGCTGAAGGTAGCTCCTACAAACACACATACACTGCATGTTTCTATAATACTTGTGTGTGTAATAAAAGCTACTATCCAAGCAGAGATGAGTGTGGTGTTTCCAGCTGTACATACCCAGCAGGTTCTGGACCAGCTGTGGGTTAGGCACCAGTGGTTCAGGGTGAGTATAGATGGAGTATCTGCTGTGCTGAATCTGTCTCAGTGCTTCAAAGTTACCCAGCAGTATATCACACAGCCACTGGGCGTTCACACATGGGATCTTCCACTCCTTAGCCTTCTCATACTTGAGCCCACTCGGTCTAGATGGAAATCAGCAAGACAAGCACATCACCAATACTGGATCACTAGGTGCCATTGGTCAATAGTGAGTGGATGAGCTTCCTAATTCTCAAGACCTCTTCCCCCTCATCTCACATATTAGTGTTTGTTTCCAAGCAACTATACAGTAAATGAAAGAAGGGTAGTGTAATGTTAATATCTCATTTGCCTGAAATTACTCTGCTTTACTACATATGATGACACTTTGATTCCCCACAGCAGAGCCTGCTATTCAGCACTCATTGAGGCTTTTCTTACTCTTTACAGATGAGGACAGTGTTACTGCGACACAGATATCCAGTGTATCTGGCACCAGCCAGGTAGGCCATCAACTTCAGGTCATCCCTGTCAGCATCCACAAAGCCAGTCACTGATATAATCTGAGGGCAGAGAGCATCACACCAGACAGACAGACATCAGAGACATGTCAGAGTAATACAATATAAAGGTCATATTCTCAGGGAGGGTGGGCCTTG
This sequence comes from Thunnus thynnus, assembly GCF_963924715.1. Taxonomy (NCBI): domain Eukaryota; kingdom Metazoa; phylum Chordata; class Actinopteri; order Scombriformes; family Scombridae; genus Thunnus; species Thunnus thynnus. The sequence continues at coordinate 1,925,401 of NC_089528.1, forward strand.
TCACTGTTTCTGTTCTGAATTTGATGGACAGAATCTCAAAGTGCAGCTACAGCACCAGTCAAAAGTTTGGACACAACTTTCCATTCTCTACCAGTACAGACTGGTACTGCATGCACAGGAGTGTGTTCAGTTTGGTGAAATGATGACTGCAGTTTCACCAGCCTGGAAGGTTTGCAAACCACTGCTGCCCCACATGAAGGACTATAATCTCTCCTTTGTGTATTTCATTTACTTTTCATTGTATTTTACTGTGCTGTGTTCTGAATAAAGTCTAAACTGAACTGAATTGAAATTGAATATCATCCTTTCACATATGAGGGTGAAATTGAAGTGTTCAGGATTCTGAGCAGTACACCTCCTTGTGAAGCTTTTCCTAGAAAATAAGCTGGAAAAGGAAAAAAAAAAGGCAAAAGGGAAAAAGGGCATTTGCTTGACATATGAATGGAAATACTGGTTCATACTATAAGTACACACACAAACAAAACAGTAGCTGCTGGACCTACATGTTGTGAGCAAGGTTTGGCTCCAGGAGGGAAGGCAAAGGGCAGATGTAACGTTCGATGAGGAGGAACCATCCTCTTTCTCTTCAGTACAGTGTTGAGCCAGTGGGCTGTTACACAGCGTTTCCCTTCTCTGAGGGCCTGGTAGAGAAAACACCACCACAACACACCTCAATACACTGACAAACATCACATGTTTTTAGCTAACTGAATCAAAATGAGTCAAACTAAACTGAATAAAGCAACAGAATAGCTTGACATTCATCATGCATGGTGCAGTTAGGGTGAGTAGTTAACCTCTTCTCCTATCAATATGTTTAAGACATACTATGCAGGATTTGCATAGTATTTCATTTGTCATCTTGTTATCGTCTACATTGTCTCTCTCTGTTACATGATGTCTGATTTGTGTTTGCAGGAAGATACTTACATAAAAGGTCTTTCCGACTCACACGGCCACACACACACATCCTTACCTGTACATACATGTTGCTGACCTGACTCTCACAGAGCAGGTGTGTGCAGCGGCTGGTCAGGGCAGGGTCCACAGCACCTCCACAAGCCTGGATCACCTGCAGGACGACTTGAGTTAAACCAACTAATCCACAACATCATTTACCACTTTGGCTCCATCTTTGATGCTAAGTGCTCTTTCTGCATCTTCTTTGAAATACATGTGGAATATGTAATGATTCACCACTCACAACATAACTATTAATCATGTATCACTTCTAAAGGAAGGCTCTGATCTTCTTGCTTGGACTGAGTGACTGTCTTACCCGCTTCCATGTGGCCAGCAGTTGTTTGTCAGCCATCTGTTCTGGGTAGTCAGCAACAGCAAACACACAGCCCAGTAGGAAGCCGTCTTGTGGAACTGAGGATTACAATAGAGAGAAGTTTTAAATCAATGAAATGAAGGTTCAAAAATAACAGTGTAACGAAACCTTCTCAGACAGGCTCTTATTATCAAATGGAATGAACCCCACACTGAAGAGGTTCAACTTGCTTCTTTTTCTCCCCATCAACACTGGGCCACCATTTATCACACCCCATTAAAACCTTCTCCAAAAGTGGTCTCTGGAGTGTAGAAAAGTTAAAACCTGATGATGCAACCTGCCTCAGACTCAACTGTTGAAACAGCTGTCACTCTGGTTGGCACTTCAGTGTAGTTGCATACACTTCTCTGACAAAGCAAAGAATTGCATCAAATATCTACCAAATAAAAGTGATGTTTCAGTTTCACCTCTCGTTCTGTCCTCTCTCACCCACAGGTGCACACTTATCTCCCTCTATCTCCCCTTCTCTTGTTAAATTAAAGTTTATTGTCGGAATCATTCAATTCATTTCCATTCCTGATAGAAATACTTGTTCAGCAAAGCAGCCACCCTGAACAGAAGAGGGTGGGATATGTTTAACCACTGTCTGTCTGAATGCAGTATCAGTCCCACACAAATGCCTAAAGTCTGTGTTCTGAGCTCCTGTGTTCTTCCACTAATGTAATGCAATTAAAACAGCTCCCGCCTACCTGAACTCTACACTCCCTCCCTCTCACTACGCTCTGCCAATGAAAGGCTCCTGGTACCACCACCACATCCTATCACTCCAACTTAGCTTTATGACACTAACTGGCGTTGTTCTCTCCTGACTAGATCCTTGCTTGTGTTGTATCTACTCTCAGATGTACATTGCTAAATCCACAGTCATAGTGTGACCATGACAACCTTCCCTGCTGACTCTTATACTCACTTTCTTGTCCCGGCTCATGTCCAAACAGCTGGGAGATCTGAGGAGGCTGCTGGAGCTGAGGTGGCAGTGTGGTCTGCTGCTGATGTTGCTGCTGCTGCATGGCCTGCTGGTTCTGATGCTGCAGAGCCTGCTGCTGCTGCTGCTGCTGATTCTGCAGGTGTTGTTGCTGCTGCATCTGCTGCATGTGTTGCTGCTGTTGTAAGAAATGCTGCTGCTGCTGCTGCTGCTGCTGCTGCAGATGCTGTTGGTGTAACTGCTGCTGATTTTGTTGTTGCTGCTGTTGCTGTAACATCTGCATGCGCTGCTGCTGTTGGAACTGCTGCAGCTGTTGCTGCAGTTGCTGTTGCTGCTGCAGCTGCTGTAGACCGGGCCGTAGGAGCTGCTGGGGTCGCAGCTGCTGCGGGGAGAACACATGCTGCTGCTGTTGCTGTTGTTGTTGTTGTTGTTGTTGTTGTTGTTGCTGCTGCTGCTGCGAAAACATCTGCTGTTGGTGCATTTGCTGCTGTTGTTGCAGGAACTGCTGCTGCTGCTGCTGGGGCAACTGTGGGAACGCTTGCTGTTGTGCAACCTGTGACTGTTGCTGTTGATGTTGTTGCTGTTGGTGATGTAACTGCATCATCTGATGCTGCTGCTGCTGCTGCTGCTGCTGCTGCTGCTGCTGCAGGTGCATCATGGGATGTTGTGGCTGCTGTGGTAACTGTTGGTGTTGTTGCTGAGCAGCCTGGTGTGACTGTTGCTGCTGTTGCAGTAACTGTTGCTGCTGCTCTGCTGTGAGGGGCTGCCCTGCCAGTTTAGACTGATTGAACATCAGAGGATTGGTACTGTTGGGGGTTTGAGTATGGCTCTGATTGGTCTGTTGCTCCAATGGCTTCGTCTGATTGGCTGTCAGATTCTGGATGATCTGTGACAGAGGAGGACAAAGAACAATAAAGTCAAATGTCAAACTAGTCCACTTTCAATCATTTTACAGTGGTTACCATGATAACCAGGCCTTGCTCTTCTACAGGTTAAATTGCCTGAAAGTAAATATGGAAATAAATTCTTAACTTTCTAAGAAGAAGCGTTAGGATTTCTTACATGTGCTACGTTGGCAGGTCGATTGGCTGGCTGCATGTCAGAGTTGTTGGTGATGTTGCGGAGGGTTCTAGCAGCTGGGCTCCAGCCAGGGATGCCCTCTGGAACTGATACACCTAAAGAGCAAAATCAATGAACATGGTGTGCTTACAGTCTATTTAATATGATCCAATTATTCACAGTAAAATTAAGTGCATATAAAATTAAAAATATTTCCTAAAGGTGTGTCAATCTGCATTTTGTTCTGGAAACCAAAATGGACACACTCTGTTTTGACTAATCCAGCAACTTAAATACAAATGACGTACCTCATGGTGGAAAAATCATAGAAAAGTCTAATATTGCTAATCCAATCAGAGACAGTAAAGAGAATAAATGATTCAGCATGTTCAGTGGACTCAGAGTGGATACTTCACACTGATGCATTGACTAAACATTATTACTGATGTATCTTTATTCATTAAAGCCTCCCAACAATTATGAAAAATATTAGATGCCGCCGCCCAGTTACAGTACAATCTCATGTTCTACATGCATGTTCATCAACTGTGTTCCAAACAGTCAGAGTCTCTGTATACAGTGATTCCATTGACAAAATGCAAGTGGACTCAGGAGCTTCTTGACTAATGCATCCAATCATTGACATTACCTAGCCCTATGTCACTCAGTTCCTTAGGGTTTTAATATGAGCTCTCATAGGTTGAACATTGACCTGAAAACATTTTGAAGAAAAACAATCTCTAAATTAACAACATAAAGTTCAAAAAGAACTTATCAATGTTATGATCTACTTTGATTTGATGTGAATTTGTCTTCCTTAAGGTCCCTATACACTTAGTGATTTTGGATAGTCTCAGAAACATGATGAAACCTTTTCATTCTCAGACTGCACAGTGACACACGTCCACCAATGGAGGACCAAACACAGCCTGCATCAAAATTCTGACACATTCTAACAATGTGTCTGCTGCTACAATCCAGACCTACATAGCAACCAATGAGAATACAGCATAAAAGCAGAATACACTGGCTGACATGACATGGTCAGCATCATTTTGGATGAAGTCAATCACGCCAACAAATGGCCAAGTTTTACTGCATTTTTCCAAGAGGATGACACTTCCCTACTTGCATTTTTTTCTATTTCCATCATAGCACTACATTTCATCAGATACTCATCACAAAATCGGACCAAAATTGAGATCATATTGTGACACAGACTGAGGCTACCACACAGTGTAAAGGTCTAATGGAGATAGAAAGAAGAAGGTTATTAACTGTCAACATACTGACCTTGCTGCGTTGTGTGAGTGATGGCAGCAGAAGCCGAGCGGGCCTCTGCTGGCATGGCTCCTCCACCGCCGGGCACTGGAGGAACAGTGGCGCACAGGTTGATCAGCCCACTGCCTGTAGATGAGACCGGGTCTTTGCTGCCGGGTGGCCCGACCCGCCGCCTGGCTGTGCCCGTTGCAATAGGAGGAGTTGGTGTGACGACTTCTGCTGGTGTCCAGTTGAGGTTGGTGCCCTCTTTCTCTGTGGAGGAGTCGTCATCGGAGTCATCGAACATTCGCTCGCTGCGGCGCTCGGGTTTACGGGGGGACGTCGGGGAGATGGAGTTCAGCTTTTTGGGTCCTGGTCGTCTGCGGGGACTGGACTCCTCGCCGGACGAGCCGCCGCTGGACATCCGGGAGCGCCGCGGGCTGTAGCTTCCGTCTGAATGGGAGTGCTGGTCGTATGACTCTGCTTCACTCTCCTCCTCTTCCTCAGGCTCCACGTAGGTGAGTCGAGGGTGATAGAGCGCCTCATCCTTCCTGCTCTTGTCTTTCAAAGGTGAAAAAAAGAAGTCAGGGCTAATAACTAGGACTAGATTATTAGACTTCAATCCAATACCACTGATGATGTTGCCTAATGTAGTTCTTAAAGATCTGGTATTATGGCCCTTTTGACTCATTTTTATGAATACTGAGTCTATTTTAAGTCTATTCTATTCTATTCTTACAGCACAGATTCCCCTCTGTCCTCCAGCAGGCTGTTTTGAAGGTATTTACATGAAACCTGCATTATTAATGACCACCTACTCTGATTGGCTGGAGGTGTGGCCCCAAACTTCACCCCCAGCCAATTGCAATACGACCTCATGAATAATGCAAGTTCCCGTACACCCCATCTTTAGCTGGAGTAATATGTGCAGCTGTAAGACATGAACTGGAGTCGGATCCTGAATGAAGAGGAAGAACAGATGCTCCAAAACACGCCAAAATTGCAAAGTTCTGTAGTGACTGGGCTCGGGAGAGGCTAGTGGGCTACATAGCGCCCCCAAATACAGGGTCATTTTAGAACAAAGTGTCTTTGATGTGCATGAAATTCAGTTGGAAAAACATATATATAGTGTGGTTGTGACAGTTGTTATTGCAACAGCCCTGGTCATAAGGCCTCCACTGGACACAGGTTTACAATGGAGCACCCAGGTCTCACATAAATCCTGTTGAATACTAATATCTGAAACATTTATAGGTGTTTGTGAGGAAAAATGTCCATTATCATTATCCAGTTCACTGTCAAATACAGTAATCATACCGTAGGTCAAAGCTCAACCACAAGCGGAAGAAAGCAATTGAAACATATGACATATGTGCGAGCTACATGTGTCCTATCCACTACTGATGTTAACGTGTAAAACTTTAACATTACAAGTCACCACCGAGAGCTTCCATTGAATAGAAACACAAACAGTAGACAGTCCAGGCTCTTTTAAGACAAATGACATTGAAGTCCCATTATAGCAACTTTCACTTTATATGGGTATGTGAGTATTGTATCAAAGCTGGCATGAAGATGGCATTACCTTATTTTAACTAGTGAATTTCCAATGGTCATTTTATTGACTAGTGTCAGCTAATCTAACACTTACCTTTAACAGAATCAGTGATCCAGTCTGGGGTGATGATCTTGATGCCGGGGTGTTTGAGGGCACACTCAAACTTGGCCTAGAGGAAAAACAAAATATATGATTAGAGGAGCCCATAAAGATGAACAATTACAGCCATATATTCAACATATCCATTCATCTAATTCATTAACACTGCTTAACACAAGTTAAAAGCTGCGGAAAAACACAAATACCACCTTGCAGCTGTATGCCTCCAGTTTACATCCATGTCTGTCTAGACTCAGATAATATTTGTATTTATAAGTGTATTTTCCTTGTATGTGTTCACATGTTTGGCCAATAAAGCTGATTCTGATAGAACACAAAGTTGTCGCCATGACAGCAGACAATACTTCACATATGGATGTTTCTGCAAAGAAGCTACAAATTCTAAAACGTGGATGCTTCACACACACATCTCCAACTCTGCAGCACAGCAACAGTTTCAAGATTAGAGTCACAATCTCCCCTCCTGAGTTATGACGTTGTAATAATGGCCAAAAAAGTGTTTTTGCAGAATATTATGATGTCACAGTGAAGTTGAACTTTGACCTTTCAGATATAAAATCTCATCACTTCATCATTTTATCCATTTATTAGACATTTGTGTAAAATTTTGTCAGAATTAGTGTATGAATTCTTGAGTTATGGCCAAAAATGTGTTTCGTGAGGTCACAGTGACCTTGACCTTTGACCATCAAATTCTAATCAGTTCATCCTTGAGTCCACCTGAACGTTTGTGCCAAATTTGAAGAAATTCCCTCAAGGCGTTCCTGAGATGTGACGTTCATGAGAAAACATAATGCCTCTGGCACCGAGGCATGGCCCCAAGAGTAAAACAAAAAAACTGACTTGAATAAAGACTGTTCACTTGGTGCATGGCTGCTCCAATGAAATAAGATCTGACACAGTGTGAGAATGTGTGAGAAATCAACATTAAGGCTTGTCTAAGGCTTGTTGACAAGTTAAAGTCATTAAAAAACATGTGTCTTCATGTTATTTGCAGTGTTTGCCCTACCAGAAAAGTTAAAGTTTCGCGTCATGTTGTGTCAGATCTTTAAAAGGAAAGGTTTTTTTTACATTTTCAGAGTGAGTGAAGGAATCAGAAGAGAGGAGACAGAAGTGAGGAAGAATTGCAGGATGTAATGGTGAAAGAAAAACCAGGAGAAAGTAAAGAAGACACAACTGGGTCAAGTTTTACAGAAAAAGAGAAACACATGGAGGCAACCCAGGAGTCAGGTGATGGAGAGACATCAACACACTGACTTCTACCTGGATATAGATGAAGAAGTGCTCTGAACTAATCTGTTATCTAAATGTAAACTAAAGGACAAGATTAAAACTTTAATACAAGGACTAATGCTACACTACAACTCTACTAACAGCAGCACTAAACTACACAACACTGACACATAGTTTCACTTATTAGGAAACTAAATGCTGATTCATCATTCATCTATAAGTCTGTTTTGTTATTCAGTGCTATTATAAACATTGATCTATATTATGGACCATATAGACAGTGTGAGAATGGAGATTGCTTTTTAAGATAGAGACTGATTGGTCCATCTATCATACATAAGGCCCAGCTTTATTTATGTGCTGTAAAGAAAGATTTTTAATATTTATAAATATTAATATTTATTTACCAAATTTTTGTGAACTTATTTCATTTGAGCTCAGTGTAAATAAAATACAGCGATACAGACAACAGCCTTACTGCATGTGTGTATGAGGACACTGTTGACACCAGGTATCACTGACATGCCTGCCCCCGTGACGAAACCCCCCCCTGAAAAAATCCTGTCAATCATCATTATTATGAGTCAGAAAGATGATCAATGATTCATCTATAGAACTCGTATTGAAACAGACTTTACGAAGCGCTTTGCATTCGCAAAAAAATTTAAAAAGTGAATTATTGTCATTTTTACCTGGACAAGTGAAAAGTAAATGTACTTGTCTGATTGACAAGTGTCAAGCCCTGTAACACCACATCAGTTTGAATGACATACCAGAGAGTCTTGGCAATAACAGCAGAAATAGTTAAAGCCCCTTTCACACATGCAGTCTATCCCTGAAAAGTTCAGGAACATTTCCTGCAAGGGTTCATGTGTGAATGGGAGCAGCGATCAATATTCAGGAAAATCTGTACCGCCAAATTTCCCGCCTCAAGACCCAGTAACATTTCTGGGGAAAATGTTGTGAATGAAAGCAGTAACATTGCAGGGAGGGTTTCATCCGTCTGATGAACCAATCACAAGACTCTGCTGAATAGAGGAGACACTGCTATATTTTCAATGTTTAAATATTGTGCATGAAATGTTCACAATCCTTTGTAAATGTCCATTCAGGTAACTTTAAGGGTATTGCTTTCATAAAGCCATATTGATTATTCAAAGCTCCGTCAGATGCTGAGACACACTCAAGCTGATTATTCAAACTCTGAATAATCCATATGAAATGAACAAACATTTACAAAGAAGTGTGAAATTGTATTTATTTATTTAAAATATTTAAACAACAGAAAAAATAGCAATGTCTCCTCTATTCAAGCAACGGCTCTCTTTTAAAAGTCTGTCAATATCACAGCATCATGTAGCATCTTGTAATGAAGCACTCCTGCTGATGAACAGGGCTCAGCGGGAGGACATGCAGCTCCACCACAGGAGCATTTATTCATTGACAAATAACATGATACTCTCTGGTTGGGCAGCCACTGCCCCCCCCCCCTATCTATTCCAGCAATGCCATGGCATGTGTGAAAAGGTGCAAGACAGAAATGATCCTGAATGTAGCTGAATGTGTGAATAGTGAAAATCATTAGCAGCACCTGAAAGGTTATCCCAGTAATTTACTGGGAAGCATGTGTGAAAGAGGCTTATGACTTCACACAGAGCATCTACTTACCCCCTTTGGCTCTTTTACCACTAAATGGGTGACTTTTTTGTTGAGGTTAAGCTGACATTCCCCTCCATAAAATGTTATGTAAGCCCACAATGTGTTGAGATCTTCTGGAAGCTGTGCACACACAAAAACAAAACAAATATACAATAAGAAATATGGTGAACTTCTTGTGTCTTTTAAACATAAAAACAACATTCCTGGAGTTTTTATAACAATCCATGAAATCACTACAGAATTGATCTAGGTCCCTGACCTCTTCTGACTGAAATATATCCCTCTAAATCCCATGATATTCCAGGAATTACACACACTCACCCTGGGAAGACAAGCTGTCACCCCAAAGAATATCTGTCCTGACTCTGGGGAGAATCCAGTCACTCTGTGGGGTTATTAGTTAAGGAAACACATCACAAATTGACCCAACAAAACCCTTCTTTGATTTCTGGATTTTTGAACATTGATATTCTGATGTTGTAACCACAGTTCATTTTTTTCAAAACATGCTTAAATTACAGCATTTCAGTTACAATAGAAGGATACGGTAACAGGTCTCCACATCGGACTGAGAGGATCACCCAGGACGGCTGGAAAACAGAACAACACTAAGTTAATGCTTGATATTTACTTACAAATAGCTTCAAGTGATGCTTACTGTTAATAATAGAATCACATTCAATCACATTAAAATGATCAACCCCACCTGCTGTGAATAACCTTATCAACACATTCTGTTTTTCTGCTTTTAAGTTCATAAAAAAATTTCATATCTCCACATGAAAGCAAGTCGGTGGGAATTCAAGTGAGGAATTTGAGATCCAAGAATACTGAGTCTCAAAAAACAAAGTTTAATGAAAAGCTTTAAAAAACAGCCTGATGAAGTTATGAAACTTGAAATGGACAAAATGACATAAAGCCTAACCTGTGTGAAGTGTCGACATACTCTGGTAGAACTCTTACCTTGACAACAGGCAGGTCAAAAACCTCTCTAGACTCGCCCACCTCTGGGTTGTCCCCGTCTTCTGCGATGATGTGAGTGGCCAGAGCATTGTAGGACACCTCCTTGCCTTTTCCTGCTTTCAGCAGCTGCACCACCTGAGGTATCAGCAGAGGATTCATTGAAATGTTATGGTAGTGCAGACTGGCAGTTCAGAGCAATATTTTGAAATCAATAAGTCATTAGACAGGTGTTTAGAGAAGGTGAGGGGTGCCACAGCAAAGATGTGGCACTTCATCTAGCTTCCTACAGTTAGGGTGTGTTTGGACCAATATTACAAACACAGCCTCCTCAGTCACAACAGAGGTATCGTATGTTCGCAAAAGAGTAGAACCTGGCTACACTTTTGCCACATTTTGGCAATGCAGTGTTGATTGGCAATGTACTAAATTAACATAAAGCAAACATATTAAGTCTTATTGATTCATTACTGTCAGCAGCTGTAGGGCTGGGCAATATATCGATATTATATTGATATTGTGATATGAGACTAGACATGATCTTAGATTTTGGATATTTTAATATCATGATAGGGCATAAGTTTTGTCTTTTCCTGGTTTTAAAGGCTGCATGGCAGTAAAGTGAACTTACATGACTGTTCTAGCTGTTCCATTATTTGACTTTACCCACTTAGTCATTATATCAACAATACTGATGATTATTTATCAAATATCTCTTTGTGTAATTATTTTGTGAAGGCACCAATAGTATCCCTACAATGCCGTCGCAATATCAATATTGAGGTATTTGGTCAAAAATATTGTGATATTTGATTTTGTCCATATCGCTCAGCCCTATGCAGCCTGGCAGAATTATCACAGAAACTTATCTAGTAATGACCTCATGTCTATGTGACAAGTTCAATCAAATTAAGAAAAGACTACAGGATTATGCAGGACAAAACAATGCAATTGGAAAAAACAACAACAAAAAAAAACAGTACACAGTAAAAGCATGCTTAAAGTCTGATAATCTGCATCCAGCAGCTGCTTTACACAAATCCACTGCTGTGATGTTCACACTGTCTGGCATTGCTTCAGTGCAACTGTCTAAAAACCTGTATGTGTTACACAGAATTTCAGCAAGGCATTCATAGAATGAAATGTCCAGTGCCTCTGCAAATGCAGATGAAACAAGAAGGCTGGAAGAATAGAGCCATGCAGTGCCATTTAGATCAGATACCATCAGTGTTGTGATAAAAATGTAAAAGACTTCACACTGCTTGTAACAGACTGGGGTTCCCCAGACAGTCAAATATTATATTTTTGTGACTGCGCCTGTTTCACATAAATCGAAAAATGACTGTATTCATTAACTTCAGGAACAGAGTTTCAGGTTGGGCTGAGCTCAGTAACTTCTCTATGAACAACTACTGCACTGCATGTTGACACTAACCAGGTTAATGTTGTTGGTGTATCACTTAACAACAATCTTGCATTTCATCTATAGTAAAATGAAATGTCTTAATGGGACACATCAGCTCATATAACGCCTCTGCATAATATCAACAAGTTCAATAAGAGGTGCGACGAGGGATCACTATTTGACAGGAAGTACAGCACTGTGCCACAGGTCTCAAGCATCAACGAGCGACACAGCGGCGACACATGCGCAGTGAGGGGCGCACAATCGAGCAAGTTGTAGGTAGTCACAGGTTGATGCTAAATAACACTGAGAATAGTCCTGTGCACCTCTGTGTTTCGTCACACGACAGAACAGCACAGTAACAGTACCACGGCCAAGGCTTAGAAGCAGCACACTATCAAACTCTAGCTTTATCACTAGCTTAGCAAGATAAACCGGAGGCTGTAAGCTAGCAGCTAACCATCTGTGCAACTAGGAAACTCACAGCGAACACTGAAAGGCTGTATGAAAAGTGCAAAGCTCAGTAGCTTCAAATACCTTTGATAACAGTCAACGAGATTCATGAACACAGTTTCACACACAACTCTACGAGACATAATATCAGTAGCTGCAGGGTAATGCTTGCTACAGAGCAAGCTCACTTGTTTCTCACGTAGCATGTAAGCCAGTTAGCTAGCTAGTTAGCTTGTCCAACAAAAACCCCATTTAGATTCAATGGTGCTAGCAAGTTAGCATGCTACAAACCTAGCTGCAAGCAGCTAACGATCAGAGCCTCACCTTTTGGTCAATGTCCCCAACCACGTAGAATTTGACATCTTTAAAAAGTTCATCGGAAACCTTGTTTTCCTCTTCAGACATGATTGTCCATTAATGTCATATGAGTATATATTTATAACTAGTCAAACTCTAAAACACTAAAACTCTTCGGAGCTTACAGTACACTGGAGACTCTAGCGCCAAATCGCTGAGCGCGCCTTGGACTACAGCATTCTGAAATGGAGAGGGGTGTTTCAAATATAATATTAATTGTCTATTCATTTGTTTTGTCTTCTATAACTCTTTAATGCATAGCATCCTCTAACTTTGCTTTGTAAAAATAAGAATGTGTCAAGTGTTATGATATAACGGATTTACATAGACGTAAATTTATCTATATTTTTTCTAATGGACATGCAGTCCCCCTATACAATGAAGGTTCATGTTTTCAGCTAAACGTGTAACCTAGATCGTCACAACCAGACAGTGAGATGAGGACATTTCAGTATTTCATGACATTTACAATAAAGAAACCATAAAGTACATGTTTAAAAAAATCCATCGTTGTATGTCATTGTGCGAGAGCATAACGTTTTGCAAATGTTCATCTTTCACCTACCGAAGTGCAATGTCACTGAGGTTATGTTTTTTTGTTTTTTTTAAAGCAAAAAACAAAGTAAAAAACTGATTTTAAAGAAAAAAATTAAGTGAAAGTACCGGTATTAATGTAGTGTTATTAAATATTGTTCAAATATGTTGTAGCTGAGAAAGCAAAAATGTCAGGACGTTTAATTTTTGTCATTGTAGTTATCATTATCATTTAATATTAGCACTGTAAGAGTCAACACAATCATCATTATCCATTAAAACATATAGACAATTGATTTCATAGTGTACCGTCCTCTGTATAGAAGTATTATTGCCCATCCATGCTGGATTTTTGAGGCCAATATTGACACCAATATGGTTATGTCAGTCTGTTGGTTGATTGGTCCATCCCTCCAAACTGAAATATCTCATCAACTATTAGATGGATTGCAATGAAATCCTATACAGATATTCATGGTCCCCTGAAGATGACTCCTGCTGACTCTCGTGATCCTCTGACTATTCCTCTAGTTCCACCAGCAGGTCAATTTGTCACTTATCCTTTGAAACATTTTAACATTGGCACACAACATAATATGACTGGGAGGAGGGCAGGGCAGATGCACTGAGTAGGTCTGTCATGACAGCCACCACCATCATCACTCCCAGTTCACCAATAAAATCACAACCAGCACCCGATGTCTTTCACAACAACCATCTCACAGCCTCAAAAAAATGAACCAAGCTTTTCAGCTGAAGGATGTATAATTCCGATTTTCTAACATGTCATTTCTCTCACAATTTGCTCCTGCAGTAGTTAATTACTTCATTCATTAGCAGGTGTCAAGCCAACTGTCAAGCACGTACACACACGTAGGTATGAGACATACACTGCACAGTGAATCAAAGATGTGTCAGTGCTAAAAGACCTTGACGAAGTGAGCCGCAGCCAATTGAGAGCAGTAATTGGATAAGCTTCCTGACAGCTACATTAATGATGTAGATGATCACCTCTTGACCTTGTAGATATGAAATGTAGACATTACTCTTTAGACACAGCACCTGTCATTATGCACAGCATTGGTCTCGGGCCTTATTCCTGTCACCCTTTGCCCCCCATCCCCACCCCCCCTCTGATCAAAGTGAGACACAGCCATGGGAGCAGTGATTGGATCAGCCATTTGACAGCTACATTAATGTTCAGGCTGATCACCTGATGACCACACACACACACCTATCAGATTTAGACATCTCTCTTTAGGCATGTCTGACATGATGTAACACATTGATTAAGGAGCATTTACCCAAGTGGTGTTTTCTTTCACAGGTACAGGAGTTGTGTCTTCATAAGTGGATTTGGTGACTTTTACAATCTGATCACTTTATTTCTGTTCGTGTGAATGAGTTGTGACTTATTCTAGAAAGATGAAACAAATCTGTCAAGTAGACAATAGTCTATAAATATCACACAAAATGTAAATCAATTTATTACAATAGCATTTTATTACAATAAAATGATCAATATTATAATACTCACATGTGCATGTACAAAAACAAGGAACAAATCCACAGTTCTTAAGTTCAGCTGAAACTAATATGAGGCTTCTGCAAACTGAGTTGGACAAATCATCTCTTACAGTGCGGTTAGGAAGGGATCACCTCACAGCCAGAATGGAGAGAAAGAATTAATATAGCTACCTATAACGCTTTCAACGTATAAATGAATGTGTGAGTATTGTATTAAGAGAGACTTTAAATAATTTAACCCTATCCTTTTGGAGGGAAGGTAAGTTGTAGGAAAAGTTGCATGATGCACAATTGTCTTTTACAAAAACAGGGCTCTATAGCACCACTAGTGGTCAGAAACAACAGAGTAACCACATTGTAGAAATCTTTATTCAATAATCAGGAAAGCAGGACTCAACTGACAGACAGTCTGTGAAATACATATTCTTTCATCACATAAGCATTAGTTTAAATAACACTTTTGTTTCATTTGATACTGTGTTTCATTTAGGCAAAGTTCTGCATGGCTGTTTCAAAATTAAACACTGATTCATTTGAGTTTTCTAGTGATCCAACAGCTGGAGAAGAGTCCAACTGCAGACCTCACAGACCTCACATCTGGAGGCCGAGGGTCTGTGAGCCAATGGGAAGATAGTAAGGTCCCCAGGCATGAGATGCGTCACTTCCATTAGTGGCAAAATAATGCTTTTTGTCAGGTTAAAAAAATGCCAAATATTCTTTCTTGTTATGTGCTAGGTGTGAAAGAAATACTTTGGTAAATTACCCCAAAAAATACAACCTGGTCGATGTAACATAATATTCAGGTGTTGGAGAAGCTAACATTTATATTAGCCCTATAAAACCTTGTGAAACATATTGTTAATATAATATATCCACATGAATGAAACAGAAAACATGAACTTCTTGTGTTGTTAGTGACAAACATACTGCCTCAGAGCCTGTATAGACATTTGAAAACATTAGCTTCCAGCATTTTTTAACTCCTTCCACTCTGGATAAAAATGTAGTGGTGCAGTAACTTCATTGACAAACATAAAACCACCAAATATAACAAGCTAATTTTTATCAGCATATTAGCTGACTGTTTAATGTTAGCATAAAGTTGTATGCTAATGTATTTTTTCCACACTTTGCTAATGTTAAAATGCTAATATTAGCTACAAACATCTTTATAAAAGACAAAAGATACATTTCTAACTCCCCAAACATTTCTCTCTTTGTGTGGCTTTCTTGGATTTTTATTTCACATGTAGCAGATTTTTTAGACAGAGGATACTGTTAGCTTCTCATTCTGAGCCACAAGGAGTTAAATTAACTGTAAAAGAGGCAGCCTGTTTGCTTAAGTGCTGCTCATGGGGGAATTGTTGGCTCTCTGTAAATTAAAGAGACCTACTCTATGTGAAAAGTGCCCTGAGATAACTTTTGTTATATAAGTTTATATTTGCTATATAAATAAATTGAACAAATTGAACGTTCTATACTTTGGTAGCAGAGAAGGAAGTGATACACCTCACGTCATGGGACTCTACTTTCTTCCCATTGGCTCACAGACCTGGGGTCCCCAGACATGAGGCAGGTGGACCCTCCTGAACACTCAACTATATTTTGGCACCAGACAACCAGTCTTGTCATCACTGTGAGATTGCCAGGCAGCCAGGGGAGCTTAAAGATAGAGAAATGCAACTATTTAATATGGATTTATTTACCATCAACCTGCCACACTGTTTTCCAACTGTCCATCCACCAGGCAAAATTATGTTACAATTTATAAATCCAGGTTTACAAATGCACCGCGGTTTGCCTGTGAAGCACTAGATTGGGATTGGTTATGGTTAGTTGTCAAAGGGAAATGTGAGGGCAACATGAGATTACTTTAAACTCTGAATATTTCATGAAAAATACAAATGGCATCAAGCTGGTGACGCCTCTAGTAATGCATTTCTAATGAAATCATTTTAGATAAATAAAGAAAAAGCCTAAAGTATAGACACTAAGAATTCACAACTCTTGTTTATGGGAAGGATATGAATCTTTAAAAAGAGGTTAATGGGAACTTAAATGTTTGATTACATGAGAGATGTCTTATTCCATCATTCAAGCACATTTCCAGAGCAAATACATCAGGACAAATCAACAAGGCTTCTCTAAATGTGGTTCAGCAATGAGATCTATTTTTGCCAAAATTAGAATCTTCACAAACCAATGATCCATTGCATGGCAGTCACCTGTTTCTGTCAGATCAGTGCAGGAAATGGTGATGTCATTATGGTGAAATCTCTCATGTTTGAGCAGCATGCACCTCTGAACACAAGATTAGCTCTTTCAAAGGATACAGCCTCTGAAATGGGACACTGCTCACTGTAGATATACAAATGAAGGTTATACATGTGCTTACTTCTCTCACATTTCAGGGAAAAAAAATCACCCATGGTGGTTCCAGTTTGGCACTCCATTGAACACAAGTGACAGTGGACGCTGGTGCAACAACACTACTGTTGGATCGGCTTCCTGTGCAGAAGGGGGTAGAGAGGGCAGAGGAGACATGCAATGCATCATTCATATATACTATAAACAACACCTTCCACAGGCCAACAATGGGAGTTAACAGTAAGAAGTCAAATAATACACATGGGGAAAAGAATATTCCCACCAGGACAGAAAAAAGGGGAAAATACAAAAAAGCACCAATAATATTTTGCAGTCTTATTTGGTGTTGATACATAATTTAAAAAAAATGAAAGCAATAAGATGTGAAAAGACATTTGCTTGACTAAAAACACAATACATTTTACATTCACCTTCTTAAATTACAAATGATTGATACTGATAATTAATAATCAATGTTCTTATTTCTTTTCTTCAATTTTATAATCTGTGCACTTCAATTACTAAATTTGTGTCCATTAATTAATAATCACGCCCTTAGATTACTTAATTTGCTATATATATATCTATCTATATATATATCTGTGTGTGTGTGTGTGTGTGTGTGTGTGTGTGTGTGTGTGTGTGTGTATACATACACAAGGACACACACACAAGCTGTGAGAAGACAAATAATAGTATAATCAGTACTATCGTAATGACAAACATTTTATAACTTTATCTGAAGCCTCTTTTCAGAAGCTGCTTCTTCAATAATGTTTTAAAACTAGACATTATTTTCTTTAGTAATCTGTCGACATTCATACTTTGCTTACTATATATGACTGTAGGTTTGTTCTATTTTTGGGTAATATAAAATGCCCTTTTATGTGTCTGTTAAAGTTGTTGTGTGTATCAATAGTAAAAGTTACATTTTTGTAGGAATATATATGCAATCTTCTGTTTTTAAGGTAAAGTTTGAATCACTTGAAAACAGCATTCAGAGCTTCACACTAGGAGATCAGATCTACAGAAAATATAACTGTCAACTGAATGAAGAAAATATGAAAAATCCAAATAATACAAACATTTTAGATCACTTACTTTTTTTGTTTATTCGTTCTGGGTGCACAAAATATTTCGTTTTCCTCAGTTGCAATCGTTGAATGAAAATCATTATTCTCGAAAGACTGTGAAATTCTCAAATCTATAGTTCATTTTCCCACATTACATGCATTTCTTGTTGCTTAGAAGAAGAAATGTATAAGTACATATCTTCAAATGATCCAGTGATGCACTGAGTTAGCCTCTAATCACATCACTTACACTGCTGAGGAACCATGGCCTGCTCCAATGTGAGAATGATTTGAAAATATACAGTACCAGTCAAAAGTTTGGACACACTTCCTCATTCAAGGTGTGTCCAAATTTTTGACTGGTACTGTATATTGTATGTCATATGCTGGCTAAGAGGGAGAGGTGGATATGGAGGATGTCACAGCTGCTCTGTGTGTGTATTGAGAAGATGCAGTCACCAGAAAGACAGCTTTTTCATTACTAAATCATTTACATGAATTTCTTGTTACTGTGCTTTCATTGTGTATTTCCTATTTTACATTACAGTTACATATACAGTATAATTACTGTCAACACTGACAGTGACAAACCTGTGAACACACTGTTTGTATGACATGAGTGTGTTCAGTTGGGTTTAGAAGATGTTGGACTTTATTATTGGATCACTGTATGTCAGTCTCAGTGAGAAGTTACATTTAAAAACACTTTTTAATCTATTCTGTCACACAGTTTCTTAACTTTTGTGTAGTCTTAACATTCTGTAACTCCTTCCTTGTCCTAAGGGTCAAAAATGACCTTCCTTCACTAAACCCCTCAAGTAAAGCAGCTTCATTGACTTTTAAACCCCAAATCTATTGCATGAAGAAACAACAGTCATTCATCACAAACTTTGTGAATGTCTGGGTTTTCTCTTTTCACAGTGAATGCATTTTATTGAAGGGAAACAATAACAGTCTTGAACTTTTTTGGCAACATAGTGATATATTCTTATATACCATACAATGAGGAATTCATCTACAAAATACTAGTCTTCTCCCACTTTTTGAACCATTGCCCCCACCTGCAAGGTGTATAAACAACAACAATAAATAAGAATAAAATAAGATAATAGATACAAAATAAAATGTGAAGAACAGTCAACACTAATTAGTGTGTGTGCATGGACTTTGCAGATGTGTTTCTCACATGTGCAGCATGTAGTATTTGTTTGCCTGCCCCAGCTGCAGCCTCAGGTGAATCAGGACAAGATTCAGCTCCCTGAACAGCTTTCACAAGCGCTGCAGAGGCTTCTTTGAATGTGTGAGGTTACAAGTGCCTTTCTCAGCTGCTCCAGGAACACCCTCCTCTTCTTCTGCTTATCAGGCATCCAGGTAGGGTTGATCTTGTTCTGCGGCAGTCATCCTCCTGCAGCTGTAAGCTCCAATCACTATGCCTCCTTTGCTGTGGTTGTAGTCGAGGATGATGGCTGACTTCCTGTCCTCACGATCACTAATCTCAGCCGTTTTGTGCAGTGTGCTCAGGAAGACCACATTCTTTATCGCCTTTGTGAGGTAAGAAACTAGAGTGGTGCTGGGGGTGAAGGCCTCTCTCCACCTTGTACTGAGGAGTACGGGGGGAGCTCAGGCTTGTTCTTTCTAACTGTGCCGACTATGGTGATCTTCCTCTTCAGGAGCTGCTGGCTGAGTTTATGAGAGGGGAAGAAAATGTCACACATGACACTGTGTCCTCTCAGTCCATCTATCACATCAAGCACAACCTGAATCCCCTGGTTCTTCTCTGGGCCTCCACTGGTCGGCTTCCTTGTGTAGACTAGTATCTTCCAAGCATAGCTGGATTGTGCGTCACAAGCCACCCGTATCTTGATGCCAGACTTTGCTGACTTGCTGGGCATATACTGATTATCAGTAATTAGTATCAGTGTCACAGAAAACAATCACATAAATCAATGGTGTTACAGCAATACATAATAAAATTAACAGTGAAAATCATTTACATTACAGATATGAAAATAAAAATGTACCTTTGAATGTAACCGGTTGCTCATTCACTGTTATTTCAGGCCCAGGTTTGTAGAGGTCTGGCAGACACTCCACCCACTTCTCCCAGACCTCTTTTACGGCCACCAGTTTGTCTCTCACATGTCTTGCAGGTCTTGACTCACAGTTATCAAATCATAGCATTCTCGAGAAAGTGGGAAAGACTCTCAGTGTCACCGTGGCGTGCATCCCAGAGACTAGATATAGCCTCACCTCAGGACCTATACACACCTGCTAAGATTAGCAGCTCTATGTATGCAGGTCAATCACATTCATCCTTTTCCAGCTGTCTCCATATTTACAGAAACCCTCCAAATTTGTCATCTCCAGGATGGTTTTTTTGATGGTTGGTGTGATGAACATGTAGAATGTTGAGGCGATGTTCTGGGCGTGTCTTGTGGGCACTGGCTTCATCCTTATGACATTTGGACATTTGCTGCCATCCTGCCCTGGTGGTCATATGGTGACAAGGACCCTGATATTTTGCAGTTCTTGGACATAAATGTCTCTCTTTCAGCTTGGGGGATTTCTTCTTCATTTGAAGATGATGCATCGTGCTCTAGGTTGTATTCTTCCCCATCATCTTCTACAGATACCTCCCCCTCCTTTGTTTATTTTATCTAAGATTGTTTTTATTTTGTATGTGAACTTTTTTTTATAATGTTTCAGAAAATGTGCTTAAGCGATTGATAAAAACTGTAATCGAGGGAACTAATTAAGTATTTTTCAAGGGAACAAAATTAGGGGAACAAAACTTGTAATTAGCACTTGAATTATTGGAGTAATATAAGGATGTATTTTTAATTTTAGGGCACAAATTACAAATATGACCGCAAGCTCTGTAGTGTCTCCAGTTGGTGAAGAAAATGGTTGGTGTATATGAGCCAGAAACCACCATGGTTGAACAAAGGAAAGAAGATCAAACCTCATCAACAGAAAATCCAGGGCAGAGGTGTACACACGCTTTGATTGACAGATGATCTGTGTGAAATATGAGCAACAACATCACAGCAGGAAGGGATTACAGTTTTTACAGCTAACATGCATTTCTCAATACTGATTTCACTTTTTTAAAGCCCTTCACACAGTCAGCACAACATAAGTCATAGTGGATTAAACTGTGGATCACTTTCCATTGCTTTGTCACAAAATACATTCAATCAAAACCCATGAACATAACACAACATTATTGTAAATTAGACTGCAATTTCTATCTACATCCAAAAAGAAATACAAAAATTAATACATAAATTCCTAATTGGAATGTGAAATACAACACTGAGTGCCCCCATTTCATTCCTTGGTGACCTCTGTGAAAGACTTTTAGTTTAGTAATCATGTGGGACAATGTGGTATTTTGGCTTCTCTTTCAGTTCCAGTGTTTTCAGCCTGTCCCAGCATGCTGTCACTTTTCCTTCCACCTCACTCTCCATTCCACAACACCACAGAGGAACTCTTCTCAACCAGCCACATGATCACATGTCCCTCTTGGACGTGATGAATGCTGGATGTTTGGACATACCTGCAAAAAGATTCTTCATAAGACAGGGTTGACTAGCACTGTTATAGTTCTATATCTGTAGTTATTCTATACATACATAGTAGGGATGTACAGAGAGCCCAGTATTTGTATTTGTATCTGTATTTGTTGAGGCAGCAAAATTATTAGTATTTGTATTTGTATTCGAATAAAAGTGGAAAGAGACTTAAAAATCCTGTTCATGTTTTTATTACGCTTTTAATTTTAGAAAATTAAAGTGTTACAATAAATATTCATGAATAAACTACCCTACAAAGGAGGCCCCCACACCGGGTCTCAAACCGGAGTCTCTCAGATCATAGATAGACGTAACAGCGGAGCAGAGGAGAGACACTGAGATAGTGATGTAACCAACCTGCATGCTGGTATTTGACTTTTTTTTTTCTTCCCAAAACCAAATATTTTTTAAAAATATTTGTAAGAAACAAATATTCGTAAAAAAAAAAAAAAAAAAAACACTATTTGTGCTTTGCCGAATAACGTATTTGTATTTGGGTGCACCCGTAATACATAGTATAGTATACACACATATAGTGAATATGTATCGCTTTGTATTGCATTACTGGAATTATTCTAGTTTAATTTGTGCCCTTGGAATCACTCAATGCAAAAATGTCAAAAAAATAAAAATATAAAAGCCCATTGAAGCTTATTGCAGCATTTCTAACTGTGACATACACTGTAAGGTAGCACCATCCCAACAGTAGAAGAATAGTTACAACTTTTGTTGTAATGGAATCCTGGTTTATGCAAAATAAATAAGCCACTTTAAAGACAATAGTGATACATATGCTACCTGTTGTTAGTGTTTTTTAGGTCACTGTGTTGTGAGTTTTGTTGTTGGGAGTGTTCTGGTACCAGAGTTAATCCTGAAATGTGGATCAAGTGTTTTGGTTGCATTCATGCATTTTGGATGAAATGAAATGTGCTGAGCTGCAATTTGGTTAAGACAGCTGTTTACAGAGAAATGTGTGTGAGCAGTTATAAAACTGTAATACCGAAGATGTAGAAAAAATTACAAAAGGCTTTGCCATTATAAGGGCAAAGTCTTTTTTAATAAATTGAGAATATTATAATATGTTGAGACATATTTGTGTAAAGAAGAATCCACTTATGGAGGAGACAGTACAGAGCTCCTCCATAGGCTGCCAGTGAAGTCTCTGTAGATTAAATGTTGTCATCAGACCATTATGGAGCAACAGTACATTTTAATACCAGGTTGTTAATTGAAAGAGAGAGAATGACCTCCAAGAGCCAAAGTGGAGAGAAAGAAGCCAGAGATTGTCTAATAGAAAACTTCCCCAGGGTGTTAGAGACAGTGGTACTTACTGCCAGCCAGATTCAATCAGCACCATCAGATTAAAAGAGACGAAGCAACACAGTTTTAATTAGGGCATTTTAAAGTATGATATTTTGTTGGAATAATAATAGCCTTTGCTTGATGGTTAGTGAGAAGATGACAGAATGTGGAGAGAGAGAAGATAATGGAAAGTAAAAGGAGATGGTCGTTATGCATCAGGTCAAGGTCATATTAGTGTTGTAACTCCATGCTACACTCATTTGCTTTTTATTCTTTTAGTATCTGCTAAATGTCATACATGGAAGATTTGTCTTTCATTATAACTAAAAAATAGTCACATTGCAAATCTTTTCAGGAAATGGATTCATATAATTACTAACTAAACAAATGTCTTAGTTAATGATGCTATTTCTGAAGAAAAACTAGAAATTATACAAGACTTCTCATCTTTCATCACCTTTTTTTTTTTTAAATAACATAATAGTTATCACTTTCAAGTTTG
This sequence comes from Thunnus thynnus, assembly GCF_963924715.1. NCBI lineage: Eukaryota > Metazoa > Chordata > Actinopteri > Scombriformes > Scombridae > Thunnus > Thunnus thynnus. The sequence continues at coordinate 1,948,606 of NC_089528.1, forward strand.
AAAGGAAACAGAATATTCTTTCATGTCTCTATGGGGAAATCACAATTATTATTACATGTGACAAATAAAGGATGTGAATTTGTCATGTAAAACACATTTCACATGTTTATCACATGTGGAAAACATGTAAAGCGTTCACATATATAGACACATGTGATTTTCAGACATTTCACATGTGATAAATTCACAAGATGTAGGCACGTGTCCGTTTCCGATTTTCAATTGAAATGTGAAAACAACATATTCACAAGTAATTTCACACGTGCCTTAAGGCCCTGCAGCACAGAGTACAATAAATACATCAACCACTCCATTTAGACACTTCAACAAAAATGCTAAACAATAGTAAGACACACATCCATACATGGCTACTGCACAAACCCTTGACCAGAAGCACTTTATTAGGTTACACTTACAAATGAATGTCTACAATAGTTCATTCTACATTGGGAAAGCTATATGTTCACAGTAGCCTCTGTTGGTTTGGTTGCTAGTCTTCCTGGGGTCCATAAAACCACACAAGACTCTAAAATGTGTTTTTCTTATTGTTTCCTGACTGTGATGTTGTTCTCGTCACTGTGCAGACTGATGATGATGATGATGGTGATGATGATGATTCATCTGCTGAAGGAGGAAAGTTCTTTGCTCATCTTAAATCTGGAGTTTTCAGTGAAGTAGGAGACATGTTGTATCCATTTGTTATACTTTATTTGCATATTCATTGATTTTGGATTTTTCAGTGAGGGAGCAGTAGAAGGGATCTTTAGCAATTGTTAAAAAAAATTAACATTATGAATATAAAATCCAGAAAAAGTAAAATAAAATAAAATCAACACAAATGAATATAAAGTGATGTTCTATCCCAGGATTAGCAATTATTGTTGTCTTTTCTTTCACTTAGAAGGAAACATGAAGTAAAACAGGAATATAACATTAATTATGTTAGATACCACATGTGTCACTTCACATCTGGGCGATCCCATAAGAAGAGTACAAAAATCAGCATACATAACTTTATCAAAGATAAGAAGAGGCCCAACACAAAAATCCAGGCAGAAAAGCAGCCAGTATCACAAACTCTTAGAAAACTATAATATTTGAATGTACTGGTTTATCTTTATGGCTCTATAGAGGATTCTGCAGACATAAAGAACCTTCTCCAGTTACTTCAGCACACATTAGGACTAAACAGCAAACAGATTTTGTTCAGTTTGCAGCTCAGCTTTGGCCTTTCCGACAGATGTTTCCCAAACTTAAAAAACAAGACACAGCTCTGCCTCCTGCTAAAGAACCCCTGTGTGTGCTGCATCCTTTCTCTAAAGAGGAGAAAGTTAGGGAGGCCATTTAAAATTAAAAAAGCAATGGAGCAAAACCTTCTTTTGTCAGCCAAGACTGCTGTGAACTCATGCAGGACCGAGCGCCGGTCCGGGCTGCCAAGCTCCGCTGGAGCCAGGGAGGCCCGTCAGTCTGGCCTGCAGGCTGCTTTCACACCGGGTTTATCCACGGCACAACGATCAGGAGGATTAAAGCAGTAACTGATAGCAACAAGCCTGCTCACGGCCTTTTGAACATGCTGTCAGAGGCCAGGACAGAAACACACACCGAGTGGTGCTGGAGGAGCAGAGAGAGGAGGACAAGGAGTGTGTCCAGGTAGGATTCAAATTCCGGCTTTTTGGGGACTGGGGCTGAAGATCTATGAGTTTATGGTGTTGTCCTCTGTATCTTGTAACTCTGATATGGACATCACGTCATTTATGTGGAATAAATTCTTGCCATGCATACTGACATATAAACTTTGTGTGTGTGTAGAAGGAGTTTTAACGGTGAAATAAGCACTGAGGTTCAGCTAACAGTGTGTAGGGATGTAGCTGAGGATAAACTCATTATATCACAGTGGAAGTTCATTTATATGAGATACATTCAGTTTTGTAAAATGTCAATTTATATGAGTTATGTTGTTTATTCTAAAAGATAGATAGAAAATCCATTATTTTAATGATTGACTTTGGCCTATAAATAGATTGAAGATGTTTTGTGGTCTAGGTTGTCAGGTTTAAAACTGACAGTCATGTCTGCAGTGGCATCAGAGGTGTCTGATGACTCATAACAGATGTTGCTTTTTACAGCAGTTTTAGAGGATATATATTTGACATTCATGTTTTCAAATGAATACCATAATACCTCTCTTTTAGTGCAGCCACAGAGGTCGTAAATGATCATTGAAACCATGTTGGCTACATTTGAGATGCCTTCAGATGAAGTCTCTCAACCTCTAAACCCAAACCAGTGTTTTTTTTAAGCATCAGCATCATTTTGACCTGAACATATCTGCTCTGTGGATTTCAAGACAGTCTGCTTGGAAAATATCAGAATCCTGATTGGCCTTGAATCTGATGTACATTGAATTAGAAATATAGAGACAAAAACAAACAGTATAGGCCTACCAGTGTGTATCATTAAAACATACGTTAAAACTACCATTACTGAAAAAAATCATTATGTTTACCTGCAGTATGTTGAAATATCCACAGTATTGGGCATAAAAAATATATAATAAAGACATGAGTTTATATAAAAAAAATATCTGCATGGAAGAAGGATTTAAACAAAAGTGCAAAAGCAGTTCATAAGGTCTGAAACACTTCACTTACCTCAATATACAAAGGTTTACTCATATGAATGTTCAAATCTCTCAAGCTTGTCATTGTAGGTCTGCTTCTCACCATGTAGTATAAGGCCTGCAAGGAAGGAAGATGACATGACGTCTGGCTATGCCTACAGTCATCTTTGATTTCACATTTGCAACACAAATCAGCTTGTTTTGAGATTTTGTTCTCATGTAGTGATCTGCTTCAGTAACCTCTGACAGTTTTTTTTCTGTTTTGAGAAAAGTAAGTCTTAAAGAATATGAAACCAAGAGACAATATCTGACAGCTGTTTTTGCAATTTAATGCTCTTCTACAGAGATCAGAGAATGAAACATGCATACAAATCATACACTGTACATGTTTGTGCCTGACACAAAAGCTTTCTGTTTCTCTTGGTGATTCTTTGGCTTGTGATCATCACCAACCGGAGGTCACAGTTCAACCTGCTTTTTCATTTCCCACTGCCGATCCGTTAGAGGCAGAGTGTGTGTGATTATTGTGTGGCCCTGCACTAATTCCCCCATCCCTGCGTAAACAGAGCAGACAGAGCGGAATAGGAAGTGTCCCCTAACCTCGGCGCTCCCCTCGTCCCTCCTCCCCCTCAGGGAGGTTTTGTAAAGCGGACAGGAAGCTGATGGTCCCGGCTGACCTCTGCTTTGTCTCCCGGCTCATCTCACATCTGGGCACCAACACAATGTAGGAGACAGCAGCATTCAGAGTGTCACAAAGCCTGCCTCTCATCTTCAGGGCTGCACATTCACCAAAGCCTAAGCTATGGAAATGATATTAGAGATGTTGTTGTTGTTGGTTAGTGTGATGATGAGGTGCTCATACAGGTCATCAGTCCTCTCTACTCCCTGATGGGAAGTGATTTCAGATAATATAGCATCAATATGATATGATACGTAATTCTTCAACTTCAGTTTTGCTTTCCATACATTTAACAAGGTTCTTGGTATAGTTGTAGTTTTATGTGGAATCAGGATGATTCACAGAATCGAATGATTTATTGAAATAAGGATCTATATATCAGATTCAAAGCCCAGAGTGGTACCTAAAAGCTTCTTGCTGCTTGCTTGTGATCTCAAAGGATTCTATCAAGCACTTTAAAGAGTTCTTTTACAACATCATAACCACAAGCTCTCTCTGACACCATCTAACATTACATCATATGAACTATTTATATAATGATCAAAACTCAAGACTAAAATCATACCTTGTCATGCCAAGATGTCATACATGCTAACTACTGTACATTCATAATGCAAACCATCTTGAAAAATAATATTATAATAAGAATGACGTCATATATATATATTTGTAAAAAGCCGCATTTTTATTGTATTTTTTTTACATCACTCATTGAAATGGAATCATACAGTCATGAGTGAGTGTGTTCGTTTGACTGACTACTGCTGAGAGAAAGAAGATAAAGTCAGCACGTGCGCAACATTTGATGCTTTTATTGTATTTGTTCATTTGAGCTTCAGAGTTTTCTATTGTTTATATGACTTTTCATTTTCATTTCATTTAATATAGGCTATTTTAAATCAATGTAACACTTGCCTGATGGTTTGGATAAACATAGCGCGGACTGTGTGTAGATACTGAGGCGTCGCGTTGCCGTCACCAGCAGTGAAGAAGATCATAAACGGCAAAAACACGTGACTGATCACAATAATCCAGCGTTTCAAATGCCCAAATATATCAACACGTTCTAGCATCATATATTTATTTTGGGATCATTTGAATATATTCTTTTAGTTAGCTTGACGTCTCATTGGCTGCTTGGAAGAATTACAACCTGCCTCTAGTATTAGATGACGTTTTTATTCTAAACTGTCCTGAGCTCTTCTCTTCAGAATGAGCTCAAATGTGCAAAAAATAAATCACTGACAAAATCCTAATGTTTCTCACGCGGCCAATCAGCATGCTATACATTATGTCTACACATTAGACAGCAATACATGAATACATTAGCTTCATTAATTGTTGTAGAGATTTAATTTTGAGTGAGATTTATTTTAAAAAATAAAGAAAAAAATCAGAAATTTATAGGAACAATACTTTATTTAAAGACGCACACTCAAATGACATAGTAGAAAAAATATTTATAAAAACAAGAGTCAAACTGGTCTATAATTTCAATAATGGCCAGCTGAGAAATAATTTACACAAGAAGCTAAAGCTTATTAATGTTATTCAGAAATAAGGCCTTTATCCCGCCATTCTGCAGACAGACTTGTGTCAGTGCTGGATGGAAGACACACATCATCCTCTACCAGCCAAATGAAAAGCTGCCCACATGGCAGCGCTCTATATCAGCTCTATATCAGCTCTATATGAGCTCTATATCAACTCTATATCAACTCTATATCAACTCTATATCAGCTCTATATCAACTCTATATCAGCTCTATATCAACTCTATATCAGCTCTATATCAACTCTATATGAGCTCTATATCAGCTCTATATCAGCTCTATATCAACTCTATATCAACTCTATATCAACTCTATATGAGCTCTATATCAGCTCTATATCAGCTCTATATCAACTCTATATCAACTCTATATCAACGTGTGGCTTTGCCTTTGAGAGCATCCATCACTCGTCCATGTTAAGCTTTATGAAACTCATCAAAGTGTTTTTGTAGACTGACTCAGCTTCAGCTTCCTGGAAACAGAGTTGGACGCTCTGGTACTGGATTCATGATTTGTTTGTTTTTATTTTTATTTTTTTTATTTTTATTTTTTTGGGTTCATTTTCAAATAGAAAATAGCTGGCACACTTTTAAAATGTTCCTGATCATAAATGAAGCTGTAATCAAATTTAAATGTCCATAATTCTTAAGTTAATATCTATAATAGCAGTCTGTGTCAAATACATATTTGCAGCATGTAAGTGTTAGTGGACTGTAAAATAAGAATTCAGTTTACATATGATCAGCAGGAGTCACCTCACTACCTCTAACCTCATCTGCAGTCCTGAATATTGAACAGTTAGTTCTAATGATCCCAACAAGGCTCCAAAAATAGTTACCGTAAAAAAAAAAACATGAGCCAGGAAGACAGAGATGCTCAGGAGGAAACAAGCTGTAATAGATGATATAATAATAATAATAATAATAATAATAATAATAATAATAATAATAATAATAATAATAATAATAATAATAATAATATATACATTGCTTGCGTTGATGTATGAGGTTGTATAATTGTATAATAGGAGCTCATCATCCTGTTTTTCTAATCAGATCATCGACTTCTTTAATGAATGAGACAGTTTTTCAACCATGTCAGCATCTACAGGCTGTTTGAGTATTTTCACATTTTCACATTTCAAAGGGGAATATTTTTGAACCCGCATTTATCTGATGGCATCTCATGATTTCTCTTTCAAAGGAATGGGAAGGTGTGTCCATCTTTCTGACTAGTACTGTATGTAATGTAATGTCGCTCTCAGTCTCCACAATGTCAGGTTTATCTGAGTATTAAAGAGAGGAAGCTTTGAGAATCTAATCCTCTGATCTAAAGCAAGAACATCCCTTCAACTGCAGTGACACAGCAGAACTTTTCAGTATATTTCCTCATTTTCATTATTATAAATGAAACATTTTTATTGTGCGCTGTGTTATCACTTTTATCTGAGGACTTCTTCCACCCCTGCACGCACAGCTGAAACCAGACTGTTTTCTTAGTTTCAGGAAAACTTTTAGAGTCACGAGGTTTTCCCCCGCCAACGGTGTGTCTTTAGAGGAAATAAGTCTGCTTTCAGTGTCTGCTGCTCCGGTCCGGTTCAGTAGAAACCACACCGAGCTGCTCCACAGCTCCTGCGGCTGATAGCGCTCTATACCCGGCTTACTGCAGGCTGCACACGGTGACACGGCACCCGGCAGCCTTCTGACCAAGCTCTACATTCAAATAATAAAAAATAAAAAATAAAAAATAAATAGTAAAACAAGAAAACAATTTTAATGATCCATGCAAAGATGACTTGTTATTGGCAGGTTGTGTGGCTGATGTTTTCTTTTGACTTTTGAACATTTAGTTTTTTCCTTTATATGGAAAACAACACGTGGTGTGTGATGGTGATAGTAGTATGAATGCTCATTATAACCGGCTTCCTTCATGATCCCAGACACGTGAATTTCAGAGGACAACTCCTGCTTTTTCAGTCAACTAATAAATATATTTAGCCTTTATTACTCACTGGAGAACTTTATTTTGGGGTTAAAACCCAGTTTATAGGCTGTTCAGTATTTACGCTTGGCACTGGTTTTAGCCCACTTTTTCTGCATATGGCGCGAAGAAGCAACAGATGTGTATTATAGTAGCAGACCTGGCCCATAAAAGTCTGTTAGGCCTACAGGTCAGACACACTACTCCATATGCAAACCTTCATATACAAGCACGTCAGAGGAGGCCTCGTGTGCTTTCTTAATTCACTGCTTTTAGCTGAAGTGAATAACCTACACACAGGCAGAGAGAGAGAGAGAGAGAGAGAGAGAGAGAGAGAGAGAGAGAGAGAGAGAGAGAGAGAGAGAGAGGTGTCACAGTTCAGCATGGACAGACATGACTGTGTCACCGACAGTTCAGTCTTCAGTGGCTCTGAAGCTGCGTTCAGGTACAACACTACCAGGCGTCTCGCTTGATTCGCGCATAGGCCGCAGGCGTGTGTTTATTGATCCCGAGCAGCCAGAGGAGGGAAAACACACTGACCTATAAAATGCTGTTGCCAGTGTGTACCTGCTCTATGAAATGACTTGTCCCCGCACATTCTCTGCTAACTGAGGATTTTCATCTGAAGAAGAATCATCATCCTGTGTCTGTTCTCCTGCTCTCACATCTTTCCACTGACTATATTACTTTCTGTTTACTCTACTCATCGTCTCATAAAGGAAACATTTTCAATGCAAATAGAGCCTATAAGGACAAATGCATCAAACAGGCTGTCTGAGCTTAGAGAACATATAGCTCGGGTAGAGGAGGGCAGTTAGAGCACAATCAATCAAACAATTTATTTATAGAGCGCCAAATCACAACACAAGTCATCACTTTTCACACAGAGCAGGTCTAGACTGTACTCGTGTTACATCCACATTTAAATGGAACATTAATAATGTAGTCAACTATTTGGCGGTTCTGCCGTTTATAGGCCTACTTGTTTATTAGAAATGATCTAGCCAGTTACCTTATGGTGGAGTGAAATGATCCTAAAAAGCGATGTAAAAACAACTGCACATGCGCACACTCAACATTATAGTTTATTTTCAAATGTATTTTTTTTTAAATGACTAAAATGTACAACCATCAAATGAGTCTCATGTCACAGTGATATGAAGTGATCATATGGAGGTGCTTAGAAGGTGAGGAAGACCACCTCCCCCCAGTACGGCTGCATAAAATATGAGCAGCATGAGCAACATTATGCATAATGTTTTATCTGCAGCTGACCTGAGGCCACGTTCACCGAGCAGGACCTGAACGGTTGGAAGGTTGATCTAAGCTAAATAAGAAGAAACATCAACCTCAAATTCACTGACAAGACTTTACAGCAATGAACAGTAGACATTACTAACTCTGAGTGTTTTAATGCTTTGAAAGGTTTCTGTTCAGCAGAAATGTTTGTAAAACAGCAGTAAAATCATTTGTAGGCTATGATGAGAATTTGAATGAATGAGAGCCCATGCAACATGCTGCAGCCGTATACACAGACAGGTAAGAGGATGTAGTCAGTGCATACGTGACCTCACCACTAAAGCTACAGTATGAACTCGGCCCTTTATTCTCCATGATGTGTGTGCAGGACTAGAGCCATGCTGTCCCCTCCCTGCTAGCATACACGCATCCAGGAATGACACACTGGTCACACTGACAGAACAGCTGCTGAGTCCAATACGGTTCAATCATTTGGAGACCTAAAACTCTCAGCTGTTGACACAATTCACGTTTTTGACTACTCCGCTATATTTGTGTTGTAACCTGTGCTGCATTCAGGCTCCATATGAAAATGGGTACAGTGCAATTAGAGTTTAAAGCCTGGTGTGAAAACTGAGATATTATTTAGGAAATATAAATGTTACATTTCAGGTGGTGAACGGCTCATCTGAGATGTCAAATAGTTGCTTATGCAGCTAACTTCACTTCTTTTGGTAGAAAATGCTTATTCCCATTTCATTTGAATGCAAAATGAGTCTGATCATCTTCCATGATTTATGAACAGCTCAGCTCATGACTATTTACTGGCAAGAAAACATTTTAACAGCTTAGATATTTAAACATGTCAGTTGAATAAAACTTCTAAACAACTGTACGGACTATTGTCCTGCATGCATTTGTTCATACATACATGAATTATCACTGTAGCCGCCAACGACTTAATGTAGCAATTACGGAAATGACTTTATTCTATAAACTGAATTATATACAGGTTCAGCTCTATTCTAGGTTCTTAAAATAAGTTTGTTGTATTCTGCAGATTTGTGCTGATAATAGCAATTATTTCTAGCCCATAGTGCAACACAAACACTGTAACCACCAAATCAACGAGCCTGTATGTGGTAGGCTATACTATTATAATAACTGTTGACATGTCTTAGGCGAGCCTATATCATAATGTTCATATGCTGATTTTAAGTCATAAGGATTTTTTTATAGGCCCAAGTCTACTATTTACTACCTGGAAGCTGGGTTGGGCATTATCTTCCACTGATAGCCTCCAATTTTAATATGTGCCTTTAAATGGTAAATAATAAGAAATTTCCGTTGTAACTTGAATGCAGCACACAGGAGTGGATTGGATTAATCTGCGCCTCCGGGGAATTCCGGGAACGTCACATGACACAAATTCTCCAGCTGTATTGGTCCGAGGCACGTGTCTGAGAGACCCATAGTACAACGTCACCGCAGCGTCTCGCAGCCAATCAGAAATGAGAACCAAAATCCGTAGTGAAAGTATTTGAGCGGCTTCTATATGAGGGCAGTTTAGTGCTGCTGGAAGCATCGATAATTGTGTGCAGGGATCCGGAAAAATTCAATAGATTCTACATTTTTTTTTTGAATAAATATTTAGAATCTTAAATCCGAGCATCGGGTCCAGCCATGAGGAGCAGGTGAATACCAGAAACTAAAGCATGATTTTTCTTTGTCAAAATCATCAGAGGCGCGTTTTCAGAGCAAAAACAATCTAAACTATTCTGCCAGAAAGGAGTTGAGTTTTTCTCAGTAACTCAGTGGTCAAAAAATAGCCCATAGTGAATCATTGATAAGAAAGTGATCAGGACGCATCAGGAGATTGGAATTACTACTTTGTAGAGGGACACAGAGAAAGAGGTGCTGTGGGTGATCAGGCTCCATCATTATGGAAGAAAATGCTCGCCGAGACCCAGAGCGCGCAGAGGACTCCGGCGAGGAGTCCAACAGGGCCATCCTGCCTCTCCTCCAGCCACCTGGAAACCAGCAGTCCCACAGGATCACCAACTTTTACATCGACAATATTTTAAGACCGGACTTCGGCCGAAAGAGAAAGGATGGGACTTTGACCCGGGAGGGAGGCAACCTGGGACGCAGAGAGGAGCTGACAGGGAGAAGAGCTTCCAAAACTGGCAACCCGCAGCTGGGTGGAGCAGGAGCAGAGGAGGAGGACGACTCTGGAGCATCCGACGACCAGCATCCGGACACTGATGCCAGGAAGGCCGAGCTGATAGACGGTGATGTGGCTGTGAAGGGCCGAGGGGACGGCGGGGACCGCTGCCGCAGCCCCCAGGCCAGCTCGGCCAATTCGGCCAAACAGATGCTGTGGCCGGCCTGGGTTTATTGTACCCGCTACTCAGACCGTCCGTCATCAGGTTGGTGGAAAAAAATGTTTCTCGGCCACTTTTCGGTAAATTGAAAGAAAAAAAGCCTTGTTCAGAGAGAGCGCTTCATTTCAGAGAGAGTGAAAGAAAGGGCTGAAGCCTCCTCTTTATTACAGGCTACAAAGAAAGCAAAAAACACAGATTGCATTATTTCCAAGTTTAAAACTTCTTTAGGCAAATTTGATAGAAAAAAAGTGAAATAACATTTTATTCTCTGAGCTGTGCACCCCCCCCAGTCCTACTTAATAGACATATCACTTGTAACAATTGACAAACCAATTATTGCACCATCAGAAGCACTATTATCTTGATTACTTCATACTTTCAATATTAAACATGATAGTAACATCCTTAGAATACACTCCAACATATTCTACGTCAAACAAATTACTTTAAATGCAAATTAGAAACTAACACGAGCTGCTTTGGATGCAGTTTGATCTGAATTTGGCGTCGAAATAAGGATAAAGTGGACAGGAAGACATGGTGTTGTCGAAAAGTCTTCTGAAAATAAAGCAAGAAATATAAATACGAGTCGAAAGTCAAATAAAAAATATGGAGAAGTGAAGTAAAACCAAGTTTAACGCCATTGTTCCTCACTCTTCTTTGTTAATATTCCATTAGCATATTTTTGACAATGGGAGGGAGTCTAAAAAGTGAGGGCCGTGTGTCCCACTAGAGATGGATTGGATGTTAAATGCAGAACAACACAACTTCAAAGCTTTTTCGCCCGCCAACAAAATATAAAAGCATATTTTTGCCAAAATGTAAACATTAAATCATTTGGTTTGAAGCATTTTGCGCACTTAATCCAGACAACTGTGAAGATTTTCTTTCATCACCGCATCGATCTGTTGTGAAAAATGTTGCTTTATCACAGAGTTGAAAAAATATCAGGTTACTCCAAATAATCAGTGGAGTTTTTTCATCCAGCGTTGTTTATTGGTGCAGTGAGCGCGTGGTGCACTTGGACTTTTCTTTTGTCATGATTTTGAAATGTATTGAACTGTCATATAATGTTGCTAAAAACAACTAGCAGCCAAGTGGAGGAAATGTTGGAGCGATCGATCGAAGAAGCGTTTTGATGAGGTCAGAACTTGGTGAAAACAGTCTGAAATGTTGTTTTTTTGTTCTTGTACGAAACCTTAAAAAAAAAAAGTTTCCATCGTGGTCCAGGCCCTGGTTTATGGAAATGACCACAAAGGGCCTTCACAGAGGTCAAGAGGCTGCAGCTTCCCCCTGCATTACTAAACCTATGAAACTATAACTCCATGTAGATCAGTCAATTATTAAATAATATAAGATTCTAAAAAATGTTAGAATGCGCAAAAAATAGTTTATTGTTGTGAAACTAAACGCAGCCTTCCAGCTAATGGACCTATAACATGTCTGATTTATAGAGGAACTGTTGGATGGCACAGTGGATTTAGGCCTGTTGTATTTTTACACATTACAAAGCTCAAATATATTTTTACCGCCATTCATATTCATTTAGCTTTTGACTTGGTCATGATAAAAACGTCTAAATATTATAACGGAGGGAAAAAAGGGTTATCGCGTCCTTTTTAGGAAATTACTTTTAAAAAATGTAGTTCCTATGGTAACAGAAAGGGAAAGAGGCGCCTAACTCCCCCATCCTCCATCCTATCCTAACCCCACCCCCCATCCGCACCCTCCTCCTCCTCCTCCTCCTCCTCCTCCTCCACCCGTCCTCACTGTTTGTGCTGCAGAGCTGGAGCTGTAGGACATGCAGCCACCATGCAGCCTGCTGGGTTGCTGCTCCATAGTGTTACAGAATACAGAATACTCTCCATTTAGTTTAGTTTTGCATTTGTGGTTGGAATGAAAAGTGTATTATGAGATACTGAATATTTTAAAAAATCGTCAGTATCTCAGAATATCCTGTAAGAATTGACGTGACGTCACACACTCTTTTGAAATATTTAATCATCACAGGTGATCACAAGTGCAACAAAATAGTAAAGTATCATTAAAGAAATGAACAAGTAGACAATTCAACTCTGAATAAGAAAAGTTGCTAAAATGCTTCTATAACAACTAGTAGCTGTGTATTTCTTACCTTGAGCTTGTTTTCTAGCACCGTGGCAGTGGGTCATGTGGTCCAGGCACCACCACGAGCCCCTGAGAGGTCATTGACAAGGTTCAGATGATTTCATTCCTAATGTTTGAGCACGTCTACATGATGGAACAAACATGGGCCTAGTTAGAAACATTTTCTGTTGACTTGACAGAATCATTTGTTATTAACCGTGTCCACGCTTGTAGCTTAAATCTGATTTTAAATCACGACAAAGCTCCAAACTGACCCTAACCGCTGGCTGTGATTTTTTTGTCTCCAACCCGACCCCCACCCCCCCACCCAAGGGCCCAGATCACGTAAACCAAAGAAGGCGCCGACCCCGAGTAAAGATGACAAGCGGCCCCGGACGGCCTTCACCGCGGAGCAGCTCCACCGTTTAAAGACTGAGTTCCAGAACAACCGCTACCTGACGGAGCAGCGGAGGCAGAGCCTGGCCCGGGAACTGGGCCTCAACGAGTCTCAGATCAAAATCTGGTTTCAGAACAAACGGGCCAAAATCAAGAAAGCCTCTGGGAATAAAAACTCTCTGGCGCTGCATCTCATGGCACAGGGACTGTACAACCACTCCACGGCCAAGGACGGCAAGTCGGACAGCGAGTAGAGGAGACACGGGGAGGGGAGGGGATCTGAACCATGCAATAAAATCACTTCAATACCAGCATTCATATTTAAGCTCAACCAGAGACGATATTCTGCTATTTTGTTTGTCTTTTGATGTGAGGAATAAGTGTGTGTGTGTGTGTGTGTGTGTGTGTGTGTGTGTGTGTGTGTACAGGCTACGTGTCCTCAGGGCTGTTAAAACGATGATCCAAGTCAAAGATAGTGCTGCGTTCACGTCACAGGCAGAAGTTGGGAATTTCCATGATGTAGGCTACACCTGTTACAACCCACAACTTCTGTGCATTCTAGAGGTCCAATTCGAAAACAATAGCAGCCTGAATACGGATACTAATAACCTCTTAAAATGTATTGTTCCTATTGCGCCAGTTAGTTATGAGTCTGACAACGTCTGCCAAGTAGGCTTCACTTCCTGTTGGACACTTTTAAGGGTCACCTTCCAAAATTGCTAGTCAAAGATTGGGAAAATAGAAGCCTACAGAATATTTGTCCTGAGCAGGTGAAAACATTTGTTAGCTAGTGTGCTAGCCTACCCCAATATCAGGCTGTACCATTTTCCTTTAGTAGGCTTCGGGCTTTAGGCTAGTTTACGTTTGCTAAAGGCCTAAAACGTGTATTTTAATATGATTAAGACAAAGTTCATACTTAAGGGCTATTTTTTAAAAAAAATGCAACAATGTTAAATGTGATTGTGTGCAACAACATTACTTTTAACGGAGGTGCACGAAAGATAAGATTATCCTAGAAACCCGAGTTGTCTGTCACTGGCATGTTAATTTTCCAGTGAAAAAATAACGAGACTTATGGAACCCAGTTTTGTTCCAGGTCCAGTATGAGAGTCAAAACGAGGCTTTGTAAAATATCAACATGAGTATCTATGTATCCTTGCTGGAGTTCTGCCCTCCAACATCAAATCCAGGCTGATGAATGAATCCTACAGTAAGTGGGATCAGTTCTCCTACACTGATTTAACAGCTAATTTAATAGAAGCGGCGGACAGAAGGTCAACTAAGATGGACCAAGTATAGAGAAAACATGTCTTTGATGTTTTTGGAGGCGGGAAAAAGTGAGTCAAGAACATCCAATCTGAGTTGAGAACGTGACGCGGCGCGAGGACAGCCGTCACGCGCACCGCGGCCCTGTGTGTCCCGTCAGGCGGAACTGTTGTGTCTGATCAACTGTGTGATGATGAAAACTATATGCTGAAATCCAAAGAGTTTTTTTCTGCTGCATTCTGGGAACTGTGAATTGAGAAAATAGCCTTATTTGTGTTCTCTGTGTTTTGTATTTTCTGACTTTATGGGCTATTTTCCGCTCTTTTCTTCTTCTTCGCTCTTCCTTACTGTGTTATGTCGGCGTACTGTAGTGAATATTGACCTGCAGTGTGGAAGTAGCCTATACAGCCTTCTCAGGGTGCCAAACTGAAATTCGGCGCCCCCCAAATTTGGGAATGTAACGACACATTTTATATCTGGAATTAAAGTTCTACTTTAGAAGCTGTCTGGTGAACAGTGTTTAATAATAAAATATATTTTCACATAAGAATTGGCATTGAAACCGCACGCAGCTGAACAAGTCCATTCCATTCTTGATTTGAATTTGCCTCATTTTGGATCAGGCATTAAGATCGAAACTTTGTTTTATTTCTTATTTTCTATTGAGAACTAGGGCACCACTTATTTAGCTGAAACCCCTTTAAACAAGTCACATTCTGCCCCATAAAGCCAGGCTATGATCAGCATGGGACATTCATTTCATTCATCTCTAACCTTCTGCTGATTTTGGCATCGCACCCTCCGGCCAAATCATGGACCTATAGCCTAGTGTAGGTTATACTCATGTACATCCACGAATGTTCAAGGACATAGGCAAAGTTTTATTTGTTTTTTAGCAAAGACCATTTTATTCCTATTTATAATAAAGTGAGCATCTATAGCCATGTGGAGATGGGGCTCTGGAGCGTTTACATAACTTATTTTTCCTGCAATAACTTTACTTTTTTAATGCAACATCTGAAAAGGCCTTTGCTGGGTTTAATTAAAGAGGATCCAAACCAAATCGTGGTCTTACGATGCTGTGAATGTTTTTTTTTTAATTTCTCTACTGTGTTATAGAAAATCAGTTTTCTTGCATTCAATTACAAACCTGGACAAGCTTTTGCCTTAAAAGTGATGTAAATATAACCTAAAAAAAATATTTACAGTGTTATAAAGAAAGAGCAGCTGTTTTCTATATCGCAAATGGGATTTTGACATCAGGATTAAAAAAAATAAATAAATAAATAATGAACTCATTTAGTTATTGTTTTCCTCCCAGCTCAAGTTCTCTTTTTTATATGATCCTATATGTAAATAATTTATATCATAATGGTGTGATGGTAAATAAACGACAACAATGCAAAACTGATGGTTCAGAAGTTTATTTGGTTGTATCACACGAAATAATAAAATAAATTAAAAAAAAAAGCTCAATAAACAAGGAAAAATCCACATGGCTGAAATATTTGGTTTTATATTTTGCTGTGAAGTGGATGTGATGAGTCTGCGGGTGCTTTTATTGAAATATCTTGGCAATGATTAACATAACAATCAGAGGGCTGAGGACGGCAGACACAACACAGAGGACACTTCTAGTCTGCAGCTTCACTTCATCATCAACACCTAAACTTCAACATTAAATACATACACCTGCAGAAAAAAGGCCGCACATCACAAGTCACATAACTCACGGTTTTTCTGCACAGTTCATTGCATTATTTCTGTCCACACAGTGTCTTGTAACGATACGCAGTTATTTTAATTTTCTTAATCAGCTAAAAGTATGAGTGCCCATGACACATAATCATGACAATAATATTGGTTCTTGACCATATTTAAAAAAAAACAAACAAAAAAACTTAATCTAACTTTGGTGCAACTTTTAAGTGCATGGAGCACGCATGGAGTCATTTGATATGAAAATGGGGTCTAACAGAGATTTATAAGACCATATTAAAGAGGAATTACATTTTTGAAACTATCAATTTAGAGCTCCCTC
Source organism: Thunnus thynnus (assembly GCF_963924715.1). Classification (NCBI taxonomy): domain Eukaryota; kingdom Metazoa; phylum Chordata; class Actinopteri; order Scombriformes; family Scombridae; genus Thunnus; species Thunnus thynnus. Next base: position 1,964,869 of record NC_089528.1, read on the forward strand.
CATGCTCTTGAAATAATAATAATAAATACAAAATAAAAATACAGATTAAAGTAAAATGAGATCCAAAATAAACAGGCAGGAAGTAGAGGTGGAATGTAAGATGGTCAAATTGGGCTGTGCTGAGCAATAATGAGATGTGCAAAAGTGTGTACAAATATATAATCATGCAGATAGTGTACGGATAAATATATGCAGTATGTGGTAAAAGCAAAAACAGTAATAGTAATAAAGTATGCCATACTTAGATTCACAAGTATTTAATTGCTGGTCTTGACAATTTTGGGACCACATTCCAGAAACATTTGAGAAACTTTGTGCTTCATTACTGTTAAGTAGTGAGGTTAATAGTGATCAAATTCCTGGAAGTTTCTCATCCTGATATCAGCACTCTGAATCTCAGAACATCCTGATAGGGAATTGTATGAGCAGTCTGAGCTACATCAGTTGACCTCTTTGCTTTTTGATGAAGAAAAGGCATTCTGATCTTAATGATGACTACAGGGCTGCATCTACAGGATTGATCTTATGTGTAATTCTACCCATAAACATATCACCACTGTACATTCAAACTATATCTCCAAAACATCAATCTATCAGGAAGAAAGATAATCAGCATCATTTAAAGCTAGGTGACTGCTTTTCTATATAATCCAACAGGGTTTAAACCAGCACCTCAACCCAAAGGAGCAGTAATCCTTCAGCTGGTATGAAAACAGAAAAATCACCCAACACCAACAGTTTTAATTGGACATCAACAACATGCAAGCTATAGTAATGTAGGAGGCAGGCGCTCTCTCTGAAAATCAATCAAACTGTGATGGAAGAGATGAGAGTTTGTCTGGTGAATTCTCTCTAATCAGTCCAGCACAATCTGAAACACTCTGGAATATGAACAGAAGCGGTTATTGAGGAATGATCCAAGAATACAAAGGCGTCAGTGAAGTCAGTTCATATGAATGAGTTGACAGCAGTTTGCTCAACAGGACAAGTCTACAGTAAACTTGTACAAATACAAGTTTCTCAAAAAGATTGAACAAAGACAAAGGAGAAGAGTTCTGGTAGAATACTGTAACTACACCTATAACCTTACACATGAACTCCCTGGATGAAGTCATTTGAAAGTTATTATGACTGCCAGACAGTGAACCTGGATTATTTTTTACAACTAAGGTACCAAAACAAGCCAGTACCAAGCAAACTATGTGATCTTTGATAATATGTATGTCATTTACAGGAGGTTATTCAGTCCATTTTTGAATTCACTTTATACATATAAACTGGCTTCTTGTCTTGTGTAAATGACAAAGAATTGCCAAAAATACTGATAGTTTTGTTGTGTTCCACCAACACTTACAGGTGAAATTTGAAAGCTACAAGTCAATTAGTCATTACTTCGATTAGTACCTTCACATTGTTCTGATCAGTTTGTCTATAAGCTTGTGACTCAGTGTAGAAAGATCTGCAACACCACACATTAAACCTCGTATGTTAAAAGATACACAACTTAGGACCGACTCATGAAAAACGAAAAACGCAAACCAACAACACCTCCTCCTCCTCCTCGCAACTGATCCTGCAACCAAAATAACCACCAACGTCACTCTGAAATCTCAGAATTTCACACACTGTCCATTCACTTCTGTTTGCTGTTTACCTGAACATCTGAACGAAGTGGAGGCACAGCTGAGGAAAAGTAAACAGAGAGGAAGAAAGAAGTATGGAGAGCAGAAAGAGATCCATCAATAAAAAGGCAGAGAGTTATCTGTGACTCCTCCATTGGCAGCGGCAGCAGCATTGACCTGGGCTCTGTGAATGGCTGCAGAAGCCCTCATCTGCATTTCCTTTCTTAGCTGGCTTGTATGTGGAAGTAACGCCCAACGGTCGCTGACTTGATGAGCTGAGCTACTCTTGACTTGGGAGAGGAAAGGGGGGAAAAAGCTGCGAGCTGGGTTTCTATGCACAGTCCGGGGCTGTCAGTCCAAGGGTTGTGGGAGGAGGGAAGGGGGAGGTAGAGGAGGGGTGGGAGTGAAATCGCCAGAGAACCTGGAAGAAGGTCAAAATGCTTTGGGTGTCCATGCAAATAGCAGTAGGTGACTACACTACAGCCAAGAATGGTGAGAAATTGACATATTTTTCCTTACTGGTTCCCACTGTGGACATCATGGGATATTCCAAGACTTCCTGGAACTAAATGAGAGGACTTAATGGAGCTAAATTGTTAAATTGATATTTTTTTACATATCAAAATAAGACACTTTTTAAATAACCTTTTCTCAAATTTCTTCCTCTCACAGTACCTGATTCAAAACTTTCTCATTAGTCTCCAAATATCAAAAATGTTCATGTTTAAGCTCTAAGAAGATGGCCTGAATGATCAAACCATCTGAAATGAAACCCAGACTGGCTCCCAATGTGGTCATGATGTAAAAAAATCCAATATTTTGAAACAAACAAAAAAGTTCATTATTGGTATAAAAACATTCTGCTCGGTCTTTCCTGCTCTTTTGCCAAACAATGTGATACTGGATGATTCTGTAAAGCCCTGGATTACAATCAATGACAATGTTTTGTAACGTTCAATGCCAACATTTTAAAAATGATTATTTTCTTCATTATTAATGTATGGCTTCTACGGTATGGTTAAGGGAAAGATTATGGTTATGTTTTTCAAAAAGCAAAAATATATTGCCGGTTTTGCGACTGGATGCAAACTCTGACGGTGCTGCATCCCTATCCACCGCCCCGAACTTAAGGGCTGGATGTGCTCCAAAATGGACGAACACTGCAAATGTGTCACATGGTACATTAGGTATCTGGGCAAATCCGTTGGTGAGGATGGGTTCTAATACCACCTATTCTGTCACCAGTAGCAGTGCAATGGGTCTGCTTGTTGGATTGTTGTTTTCGGAAAATTACAAATCGGAATCGTTGGACACAGCAGCCCTGGTGAGAATGCTGTTCCACAAGCACTGCGTTTGAAGCATACTGGCCCCTACAATTTGTGCTCTACATGCAGTAGAGGGTAGAGAGTATGCAGAAAATAGACACAGTATTTGTATATAGCAGTACACTGAACATTGGCATATAGCATATAGCATACATTGGCATATAGCGGTACACTGAACATTGGCATTGGACTTAAATCGGGATCAGCAGAATCCCCCAGTAAAGAGAATTCCTAGTTACTTGGCTTTGGGTTTCAGTCCAGTTTTCACTAGCTCAGAGATATGGTTTTAATTTGACAGGCTCTCAAAAACATCTAATTTTTCTGGTGTTTTATTAAGCTCTGTGTAGATTTGAATCTGTGTTAAATTAGACTCACCTCACATAGTTTCAGGAATGATACACTTAATATGTGACAGGTCCTGCTATACACTACAGTCAATGTTTCCTTTGTATTTGTTAGAATATTCAGCCTGAGACACAAAAGGAATGAAAGAAGGATGCACTTTTCTTTTTTTTCTGCCATGGCTGGCTGGCCTTTGTACAAAACTGACAGAATCTCAATTCAAGGTCCATTTACCAGCTTTTTTAGAGCTTTCAACTGCATCTCATGGTCTTCATCAGCAAATGACACCGGTGAAGAATGGACCTTGAGTTGAGATTGTTTTGTCTCACATACTATCCCAAGGTCAAGAAAAACTTTAGGGCATCATTTGGAACACTGATGACATTCAACAGAAGTGCAAATTTGTGCTGAAAGTTAAAAACACCACTAATGTCACTACAAATGTCTGAACAAATGCTGCTTAATTCTGTTGATTCCACCAATTAGATCTATTCCAACAAGTTAGAAAGTCTAAAATCCATGTGGCTAAAAAATGACACATGGGAAAAGTGTTTCTTCACTGTCATGGCTATAGAATCATTATAAGTCATTTTACGATGATCAGTCACAAAAACAAAAGCAACAACTCAACATGACAGGATCACAGATCTCTTAACTGCTGGAAATGACAAAAATCTATCAGCATGCACATGTCATGTTGTAAATATTCCAAAGTTGTAAATATACATTTCTCAAAAGATAACAGAGAAAGTAAAAACAAACCCCAAAGACTTGTTTGCCTGTTGAGACACCAGTCATAACATTTCAGCAACAGGTCCTGTTGTTTTATAATTCATTATCATAAAGGCGAAAAACATAAAAAACATCTTATTTATCCAAAGTTCATCCATCCCCTTGTCATAAACTTAACCTCTCCAACAGGCAGAGGCAAAGGGCAGACGAGCAGAGAAAAGAAAAGTACATATCAGTAAAGTATTGATGTCCCCTGTGTCTCCGTCACACAAAAGATGCCCCATCCAGTCCCCCTTCCCCCCACTGAGTAATTTAGCCATAGTTCTCTAAAACGCTTCCTAGTCAAACTTGGAATATGGAATGAAGGGGACGGGGGCTTTGTGGCGGAAATATAATTACGGCTGCTGAAAGCTGGGGAAGGTGGAGAATGGGGGATGACATCAGACCAATTTCACACCCGGGCCTCGGATGGCCAGGCCAAGCCTGGGCCTCGCCGCGCTACGCTGATCAAAGCCTGCTGCAGCCGCCCCAAAAGCCAAAAAAAAAGGGAGACTTAACTATGCTAATCTCCAGGACAAATATATTTTAATCTTGTTAGAATACAAGTTAATGCCGCAGCTCACTGACCAAACTTTATGCTATAAGGATACAAGAATACAAAATCACACTTTGTCTCAAGGAGTTTTTCCTTTCACCAAGTGAATGTTGAGTCTAGTGAGAAACAAGAGTTGAGGAATTATCAAGCAGTCATACCTTTGTTAACATCCTCTCCAGACACAGTAAGTACATAAGTGAGTAATAAAGTCACTGATAGACCTAGCTGTGGTATAGATTCTGTTATTAGCTACAATGATAAACCTGAACTGTGCTCTGCTCTATAATCACTATCCACATTCAGGTTATTTCTTCAAGTATTTCTCAGAAACAGAGCAAAATAAAATCTCATTAGCTGGCTACTCAGTATGATTCAGCACCTCATTTTTTATGTCCAGTAGCAACATTCAGTGTCAACGCAGGACATGGTGTGTCCTTCATGTAGCAAGGCAGAAAGTAAGGGTGTGGAGGTCCGGGTGGTGGGTGGGTGTGTAGACTTCATGCGAAAGAGTGGAGTGTGCGTCCTATTACAGGCCTGCTATCAATATTTGCTTTTTTTCACCATAACCACGATTTTTTCCAACCTCAACCAAAGTGTTTTTGCCATTCAGATACCGTAGGAAGCCAGAATCTTAAAAACATTGTCATTTATTGTAATCTGGGGTTTTGTCATCCAATATCCACGCTCTTGTCTGGTGATAGGCTTTCTGAATGTCTCACTGCATCCACACTACACAGGCTAATTTTGAAATTTTGTTTAAGCGACCACGTCATTGTTTTCCAAAAGCTTCCACTCACAGTAAAAGTTGCAGTGAACACACTAAGATTCATCCACTCAGGGAACCATTTTTGAAAAGCTCCGTTTTGGAAAAACAACAGTTAAGTGTTTTCAGACTACTCTCAGTGAAGTAAACCCAGGTTTTCTAACAAAGTTGATTTGCAAACAAAGAGTTCAAGTCAAAATGTAATTATAAATGAGTATCTAAATATAAATATAAATGAATATAAATATTTGTAGTGTTGGTATATTAACAGGATAACCAACTAATCACTCACAGAGATACACTGGCTAGTATGACGACTGACACCATCAGACAGCAACAAACTTCTTATCCAGAGTTTATCCAACTGTGCACACACACCTACAGTATGTACAAGAGGTCAAAGCTGAAGCAGGAAGTGGGTCTGAACTGTGAGATGTTTACAACAGGCACAATTTTTTTTATCATCTACCCTCATTTTCTCTTCCAAATAAATCGGGCTAACCTGGGGGTTTGTAGTTAGTTGTGGCAGTTTATTATGACTGATAGAAATGATGGATCAAACTACAGAACATAGTTTGTATGTGTGGACTGTGGAGTGGACTTCAACTATGGCCATATGAGATGTGTTTCAGGTAACAGAATGTGACATTCAACAGGAGTATACAGTATATGGCTCTGACTTAAAAATACATTGGTAGAACTAAAAGTCTAATTGTCAAACAATAAGCTGGTGGAAATTAGAAGTGAATGACTGTGAGGGTTGCCTGTCACTCTGTAGCCAGTCAGCACCTTGGTAACCCTTGATCTGTCAGGGGTGGAAGCTGGGCTCTCTGACATTTCCAGACAGGCAGCTACACAATGAGCTTGTATGGGTCATACTGTGACTTCAATCCCTGGGCAGAGAGGAAACCCAAGCGGCAGGGAGGGAGGCAAAGACTTAGTGCTGCTGGTGCAGTCACAGGAAATAGATAGGAGGCTGTAGTAGAGAACTGGTATGGTGCAGAGTCATGTTTATGCTGCACACTCTACAGTATCTCATTTTTTCCTCCTTTCACATTAATGCTGTGTTAATCAATGACATAAGCAGGTGCAGTGCTTTGTAAGATGCAGAATTATAATGACTCATGGCTGAGAGGCACTGGTTAGACTGGGTCTGAAAATGTTCACAGCATTTTTATCCATAACTGGATGCTGAATTCAGACCGTTATTGGTAGTTTTTATAGCACACACGCATTACTTGCTACTCCTTTACTGCAAAGTACTTGAAAAGGAAGATAACAACTGATGAATCTCAACTTCTTCTTCTTTCCCGTTTATTTGGCTGACAGGTGTAAAGACAGGAGGAGCAGGCGGCGGGCTGGTTACGGGCGTGTCTTCATTCATTTCTGGCTAATTGCTGGAGTGGAAAGGAGGCTCGTGCACGTGCGCCTAGTTCCATAATGACGTAGCAACGGCTTTATAAATGTGATGAAGAGAAAGCGTCTGCATACTTCTGTCTTTGTGCGTACACACAGTTTTAGAGTTTTCTGCATCTGACCCCAATCTGGGAGCTTTGTTGCATGTCTCTCTCACTATCGACTCCAATAAAGTCTACAACGCCCCAAAACAAAGCTTAAAACCATAGAGAACAGGTAACAACAGTCAACAAACATGTGAGACTAAACATACTAATAGACAGTTATTCTCTTTGTGTTTCTATAGTTAGGCTTTACAACTACAGACACTCATCTATGAGTCAAAGAAAGTTCTTTGCTGTTGGCAGTTTTTAAGTTGTCATGCTAGCTGTTCATAATAAAATCTAATAAGTCTGTCGATCTTAATCATTCTCAATGAATCATTTCATCCAGCAGGCTTGTTGTTTTTTAACATTAAATGCCAATGTTTTAAAAATTCTCCCTTTTTACGTAATCTGCACACGGCAACTATGACATGGTTAAGTTTAGGGAAAGCTTGCGGTTATTAGATGCAAATGTTAATTGCAGATCTGTGATTTCGGTGTTTCGGGGTGTCCCACATGAAAGTCACCCACCATCCTCACAACCTCACCACATACAGGACACACTCATTTCTCAACGCTGGCTGTGGACATACATCATAAAGATAAAGATATTTCATCTACTGGTCTGATGTTCTTCCCCGAATGTGCCTGAATTTTTATATTACTATTTTTTAAAATTAAATTTGAACTGTCTTTACCTGTTTATTAATCAAAATAAACACAACTAATGACAAGCTCATAGACTCAAGAAGAAATAAAATCTCACAATTAAAAACACCACCACCATTAAACCTTTCAAAATAATGCTCGCCACTTTTTACAATCACTCTAATTTCCTGCATAGAAATAATCCAACTCAGAAGCACCTTCACGGCCCAAAGTAAAAAAAACAGACAGACAGCTCTCAGCCAGAGGATAACCAGTGTAACCAGTGTAACCAGTGTATCATTTATTCGCGGAATAAAGACAAAAATGGCGTGCACCTGACTTAACATTTATAGAACTGTTTGCACGCACATCTGCATGCGATTTGCCCTTTATAATTCAAAAATTGAAAATGTGCGCACGTGGATGAGCCTCATATATCATCCACCACACTCCCAACAATCAACCATCAATTGTCAATGCAAAACCCTCGTGAATATTGATTATATATGATGGCAGCTGTTAATGTAATCAGTTCAACAAATAAAACAATTACCGACATTTGATGAAGTGGTCAGAAATTGCAGCACACCGCAGGAGAATGGTATCGTGGAGGCATTTATAGTATGTCTGATGAGACCACTCACTCAACCTTCAGCAAACAATGCGTTTAAAATGTAGCCTATGTGTTCACGGTTGATATGTGTGCAGGTGATGAAGAGCTGAGGTGGCTGGAGAAAGTAGAGAGTGTCCAGCGCGCGCTCAGTGCACCTTTTGCTCCCGAGCAGCACGGCAGCATAGACACGTGCTCACTGAGGCAATCCTGCATGGTGATCCCTGGTGAAATATGGACAGTGCTAAAAGATTTTGTGAAAACATACCTCAAGGTGAGGCAGTCCTTTCAGAGCCCTGCCACCTGATGTGTCCTGGCATCACCTGGCCAGTGTGGGCATCGTTTGGGGATGTGGTGATGTGGCACTCAATATTTCAATTATAGTTCAAAAATAAATCATAGCCTAGATGTAAAAGGTTTAGATTTATCTTTTTAAGATGGAGAGGTGCTTATGGAATAATAGGTGGCCTGGATGTTCATGACAAAGTTTGTAGCCTATGAATTATGGTTTGATATGAAGTTAAATGAAATGTGGGAGATGAATCATTATAAACTCTGACTTCAATTCACCACCTCGTCATCTGCTTCCCTTGTATCCAACATGTTGGTGCATCTGCCTCTGAATTTCAGTACACTTACGCACATTCTCCCATCAAGTTTGCTTTTATAAACCCCGACTTTTCTCTGGGAAATGGCGTAGGCCTACGCATCTTTAAAAGCCCGTTTTGTGCGTACTGCATGCACAGATTATAAATGAGAGCCCTGGGGATGTGCCACTCACTGGGAGTGGGGTTTAGAAAGAAGGGCTGTGTCTGAGATTTCGGACCCTGAATGAATCATCGTTATTTTGCGTCATCAGAGAAAGGTTCAACTTTATGCAAAGATCTTCTGACGCAATGTGAGCGACGACCAGCGAGAGCCATTCACGCTGCTTCTGACTCCAGCTGACACCGACTCCACCACACTAACATGAAACAACTTTACACAAGATACAGGAGGAGCTGGTCGTCGCGGTCTCCGGTTTTTCTCTGACGTGACCTTAACAAACTATGTGTGGAAACAAATCACCGCCATTGTTGGTTCATTAATAAGGCCTACGTCAGAAAACAACTGTCCAGTCAGAACGGAGTCCTATGTAAATGACGTGCTCAACGCAAAACACACAGAACAGATGCTGTCTCTATGTATTAGGGCTTCAACTACAACAACAACTTCTACCAACAGTTATTTTCATTATCGACTAATCTGTCGATTATTTTCTTGGTTAAATGATTAGTTGTTTGGTCCATAAATTGTCAGGAAATGGTGAAAAATGTCGATCACTGTTTCCAAAAGTCCAAAGTCAGTAGGCAGTGCCAGGACATCATGCAGAAGTCAGTAACGGTGGGTGTGGGTCAATAGCTGGTCCTCCTTAAACAGAATGGAGACTAGTTGGTCCATCTTAAAAGGTCAGTCCACCTTAAGTGAGCCTGGTCAGTTTCAGAATGTGTTGCTGTCTTTTCAACCACTGAGCTGCTGACATGCTTGGCCTGGTAGTGGTTGGTAGTTAAAGGTTTTGGTTGCTAGTAGTTACTGTCCAAAACATCATGATCTTGTTGAAGGTTAAATTTTGTCAGTGATCATTTTGGGGAAGTTAAGCTTCCCCTATCCTCTCATCAGTGCCGTCTATGGTTTACTGCAGAGCTGGGCCAGTGCACAACCAAACTAAGCACCTGCTTAGGGCCCCCAGCATGAAGGGGCCCCCAAGAGCTGACTCAGACTGTCTCAAAATGTGGGAATGCCCCTAAACTGTGGTACCATTGCAACAACAACCAGTAATAAGAACCCCCCCCTCCCGTAACAGGCCCCATCTCATTGGTGTGTCTGTGAGTCACAGAGCTGCAAGTTTGTTTGCATTGACTAATGTTAGGCAAAATAGAGAGGGATTATCTGTCCAGGAGTGAAAAAAGAGAGAAAGAAAGAGGAGGAAGAGAAGAGAAAGCAGGGCAGTGATAAGTGGAGCAGATAATGATGAATGATGATAAATGATTGATGATAGTAAATGGTAAGCCAAAAAGTTAGTTAGCAAATATACATGATGTCATGTAACATGTAGCCTAGCTAACGTTTTAGGAGTTGACAAGAACTTGACTAATGCTATCTAGCAAGCTAACAGAATTTATACAGAATATACTCCCAAACAGACACGTACATGGACAGCTGTGGACACAATGGACGTGTTGTAGTTCTCTTTATACTACTTTCTGGAGTCCGTTTGGAGGACGCATTCCGCACATACACAGTAGAAGTACAAGTAGGCCTTGTAGCGTAGCAGCCGCGTGCCCTCAAACAAATTGGAGGTGAGTGGATGTTTGCACAGAGCCTACGTGTACAACCTCTGATGATGAAATTTACATCACATAACCTAGCAGACTCTCGCGTAGCTCTACTCGCGCACACGGACAGTATCATTTTGGCTCTGATTTGGTAAAATAAAATACACATCCACATATTTATGTTTACGAGAACAATAAATACAGATACAACCACAAATGTAGTATTGAATTTAAATGTAGTATTGCCGCAACAGTCAATAAACTCCCAGCCATGACTGACTGCACGTTTGTGAAAACTAGTTAGCAAGCGAGATGAGAAGTCCAAAAATTGATATCTGAGGTAAGCTAATGGATAAAAGTCTGAAACATCCAGCTTCTGCCACTACAAGTGGTAGTAGTACAGATGTAAACTTGAGCAAACCTACTGAAAAAAGAGACTAAGGCTAAAAATAGATACAATATAGTAACAATTTATATAATAAATATTGTTACTATATTGTCCGAATAATAAATATTGTTAAATTGTTAAATATTGTTAAAAAAAAATCAGAACGTGTGGAACATGTGAGGTGGCTGTGGGGGTTCATCAGACCACTGACGTACCTGAGCATAAACTTCATACTCTTTTCACAAAATGCAAGACATTAAGTATAGTGCACTACATAGTAAATAGCAGTGGTGGAACAAGTACTAAGTAAAAGTATCAATACAACAATGTAAAAATACTCCATTACAAGTAAAAGTCCTGCATTTAAAATCCCACTGAAGTTAAAGTATAGAAGTATTACCAGCTAAATGTACTTAAAGTACTAAAGTAAAAGTACTCGATTTGCAGAAAGTCAGTGATGACTGATATATTTAATAAATTTAACAAAGTACTTTGTTAATACTGATGAGTCAATACATAAGCAGCATTTTATTGTTGTGGCTGTTCAAGGTGGAGCCAGTTGGAACTACACTGAGGGTCATAAGATCCATCTGAGGGGTCTTGAAACGATAGATTTGGTAGGAAAGAAGAAAAAGCATAGTGTTGCTACATACATTTAGATTCATTTGAACCTCTGCATGTTTGTGAAATACTGAAGAGTTTTTACCTTTTGGGCCTCAAACAGTTATTTTTCTGACACCCTGTGAGGGGAAGTTCAAACAACAGTACTGATGGATTTTAAAACTCATTTTGCTGTTGAAGCTTTAATTACCGACCATGTGAACGTGAGTGAATCTACATTTTCACATCAATGTCATCATTTAACGTTATTTAAGTGAATTCTGCTACGTGTTTTATAAAGTCTCACATACACAGACATTGGATGACAGGACGTTAAGTTGCTACTCTGCTATTTATCTGATACGAGAGGGTCGATCATGTCTTAAAATGAGCTCTTTCACAAGTGTTTCCTAGTTTATTAAACCAATTCTGTGCATAGGAGATGACGATTGAGATATTCAATTAATTACAGTCATGTTGGAAGGCTGAACAAGAAGTGCGTTTCTCTCTCTGCGTGTTTTACTTGTGCTGCTAAATTAATCTGACAGCATTCAGTTCAGACTCGTGTCGTGTTACAGAAATGTTACATGTCTGACCGAGTACATTTGCAGTCGTGACTTTTATGTAAAAGTGACTAAGGTGCTTAATCAGACATAAGCCCAACATGTTCAACTGTCATCAGATTAACGTAAAGGGCTGCATGTCTGAAAGGGGCATAAAGGCAGTCTTACCTTTATCAACAATTTTCCATCTATGATGTCAAATCCAAAATGTTTCCTCACATTACTTCTCAAATGGTTTGGCAGCCTGGTCACTGTAGTTTTTAATCAAACCTTGCTCAAACAGGAGGAAATAGTGCATTTGTTATTTTCAGCGGCAGATTCATCTACATTTGGTGCTCTAGTGAGTAGCAGCAGCAGGACGGTGTGTGTGTGGGATTGGGTCAAATTAAACTACAGTGTGTGTGTTCATGGTAATGAAGGAACATGTCCGCCGGTGCAGCAGTGTGTCCCACCGATGTGTTTTAATAGTTTTTGGACAACGATGGAGCTCTACAGCCAAGAGGAGGAAGATACAGTATATCAGGCTTTGGAAACACACATGATACTTGTTAGTAGATCAGTTCATTGTTGGTTTCGGGTCTGAACATGGAACAGTAAGAAAACGACAGAATATCACCAGACTAATCCTTTAAACGCTGGGAGTGTAACATGTAAACAACGATTATTTTTATTATTGATTATTTTCTCGATTAATCATTTTGTCTACAAAATGTCTGAAAATAGTGAAAAATGACAGTTATAATTTTCCAAAATAGAAGGTGATGTCTTCAAATGACTAACAGTCTGAAAAAAATCTGAACATTGAGTGAATTTGCAGCAGCTGACATGATCACAAAATTCTTCAAAGGACTGATTTATGTTACAAGCTGCCAAAGTTGTGGAAAATCAAACAAGAAGCAGCAGCAGCAGCAGGGGGTGCCCCCGTAGCTTAGAGGTTAAGATGCCACGCATGAACCGCTACATCCCCAAGTCCAGCCAGAAACCTACCAATCTTCCTCATTTCCTGTCCTCTCTCTGCTATCTGTAATAAAGGCATAAAAATATCCTCAAACAGCAGCAGCAGGAAGTAGATGCCACTATACACTGTATGGTGGGTATGCATGACATCATCGCACATGGAAGTCTCTTTGGTCACGCCCACAGGTATTCACAGAAAGAAAAAAAACAAAAAAAACATGGAGGGCAACACTAACAAGGTAGCATAAAGAGCTGTTGTGTGATTGAACGTTGAAACTTCTTCAGACTGCTGAGGACCAGAGAGCATCAGCCAGAAATCACTGAGACATTTGCCATTTTGTATCAGGTACGTTCCATTTTTGGGTAAAAATCATAGCTTATGTTCTTTTTTCCACCACTCCATCTTGACTGCTGTTCTGTTGTTCTCTGTATGACAGATTTTCATTCTGCTTTAAAATAAGACCAGGTGTCTGGTCTCTCGTATGCTTTAAGGCTTTGTATAGTCGGCTTCATAAAGGTTGAAATTAAGTACATTTACATTAAAGAAAGAAATATTTCTGGCCAAATCTGAATATCTACCGACTCTTACAGATTATTGCTGATTGTGATGGAGTTTTTAAAGATAATAGTTTGTTTTCTTCTCATGTTTCCATCAGTTTTGACTTTTCAAAATCAGCCAAGTGGATGAACTTTTTCCATTTCTGCTCAGTTTTTTTTGCACAAAACTCAGCACTGAGCAAGAGAGGAGAGAAGTGTCTGCGACTAAGCGTCCTGATGACGTGCATCCTTTAGCATATCAATACAGAGCGTTCTGGCCAATCATCAAGCAGCTGCTACCGTATCCGGTCCAATCAGACAATGGATTCTTCTACACCTGCTTAGTTTGTATGAGAAGACATTCTGCTGCACAGCACAGCACTGAAGACAAACACATGTGCTCAGGTCATTTTTGTTTGTTCTATATTTTCACCTGCAGGTATTTGATCGTATTTACAAAGTGGCAAAAAAAATCTTGCAAGTTCAAAAAATCACACTTTACCTCGCTAATAGCTATATCATTATATTCCTAAAAACTGCAACAATGCAAAAACAAAGTTGTATAATTATGTCGTAAAATTAGGTCTGCAACTAATAATTAATTTAATTATCTATTGGTTATTTTTTCAGTTAATTAATCGTGTAGTCAATAAAATGTTCGTCTTCATTTCCCAGAGTGCAAGAATATATCTTCAAATGTCTTGTTGTGTTCTATCAACAGTCCAAAACACAAAGCTGTTTAGTTTACATGATATCAAACTGAGAAAAACTGGAAGCAGCAAATGTTTCCCTCAACTCAAAAATGTACTTTCACACCAAATAAAAGTACTGTGCAAACAACCACTGCTGCTATATTCATGACAGTTTGTACGTTTGATTCTGTTCAGTCAGACAATAGAGAAATACTCACTACTAAGAGCCAGCAGCTGAATCCACAAAAACAAATGTGCAAAATGTCTTTTCTCAATATTTATCATTTATTTATTTAAAAAGATTTGCAATTATTTGTCAAAAACAGATTTTTTTTTTTTTTAAAAGGCCTCGTTTTTCTACTCATAACAACAACAACAACGTTGGTCCCACCTTTTTACACTGAAAATATCAAACAACACTATAACTCCTGGTTTGTGTGAGTGGCGTCTTTACAGTAGTCTGAAATAAAAAGCAGAAAGAAAAAAAACAATATGAGTAAAAGTGTTGAGGTTTATAAGTTGCCTATGTTAATAAATAGGTAGATAAATGAAAAATAGAGGTTTTAATTCAGATGACACTTTTTGGCACAATGTTGGAAGGATACTCTGTTTTATAGTGGACACAATGTTGATTCATTATACAGATAAGAAGAATTTAGTTTGCCGTTTGGTTTTAGGGAGTTCATCGTGATCATTTGTGCAATTGAGGCATTTAAACATTGGAAACATTTATTCTAGAGCACTTCTTCAGTTTGTATACTATTAATACCTCAATAAGATTACATTTACCATTGAAATTTTATAAAGACAATGGTTTATTGTACTGATGCACTGTCAGGGATTCTCACTAAATGTTATTACATAAGGCTCTAGAAGTCAAAGCCAACATCCAAAACCACCTCTAATGATTACACACTGTAGGAAATAGAAATGAATGAAACAACTTATTCCTTTTACAACACAGCATGAGGTCATTAGTGTTTTACAATATTACTGAACATGCTTGGATCCATGTATTCAGTGAATCTAATCTAAATGCCTCTAGTGGAAGTTCAGGCTGATATAGATATCCTGTGTTGAGGGGAGGGTGAAAATGGCTGTAGAGAGAATATGAAAGAAACGGCTGCATCATATCTGTGGTAGAGAATGTGTGAAGAAGCTGTGGTACCTGAGACTCTGTTGCATAACTCTTGGTGCACATGCTCTGTGTCCTGGCTGAACAGAGAGATGATATCATCCTCCAGCTCCTCCACGATGGATTCACACTGAGAGAAAAAACACAAATGGAGAAGAAATACTTGGCCTGGAGGAAACCGAGCTGAGGCAAGCTCGGCCATGCATACACAACACACACACTGTGTTCATCACGTCTTTTCGCACAATGGTGGGTGCGCTGTTTTCAGGGCGGTGGCCATTTTTTCCCCCACTGTTTGCCAAACTATTCAGCCATTTTGACAACTCTGCTCACTGCTACACCACAGCGGGTTGGATAATATTACCTTTAACCTGTGACTCTCATTCTATTTGCATTGAATGTATTTTAGCCAGTAGTCATGGGGAGAATTTTGGAAATATTTTCTCAAGAAGGACTTGTTAAGAAAGCACTGATCTCACGAGCAACGTGTAAAAGCCTACATGCCTGTGATGTGAATTTTCAGCGTAAAAGTTCAATTTATTAAATGCAGACCGTTAATAATTATTTGAAACTTGCATGGATTTTGAAATGTTTTCCTGATCTAGGCATGGAGCTGCAGCATCCCACTAACCCTAAATATAGTATATATATGTATGTATATATATATATATATATATATATATATATATATATACACACACACGTGCTTTGCCTCAATTTACACATCAGCTTCAGTGTGCACAATTCTTAATTCAAACAGACAAAGTCACGATTTTGACCTTTTTTTTTAGATACAAAACACCAAATCACATGTTCAGTGCTCAATATACAGTCGACTCATATTAGCACAAGTTCAGATGATTATTACCATACATACAGCTCACTGACAGAATGTAACTTGATTTTACCATCATTATTAGCATTGCAACATAACTGCTAATTACCTCATCACTATTGTGATACACTGACTTCCTTTATTTACTGTCAAAAGGTTGTAATGCACCAAGCTTCTTTAATAAAAACAAACGTTGTGGAAACGGAACAGATAAAGTAAAGCGACACACAGTCATTATTTTACCTTGTATGAATGGAGAGTTTCTATGCATCATTTTGTGTGAAACGTTTTGCACATTGAAACTCTGTTGTGTGATAAGGAGCAATAAGCATATGTATAAGCATATCTATAAGCATATGTATAAGCATATGTATAAGGAGTGATTTTGTAACACGAAAACATGCTAAAGCCACAAAACAACTGGGATTCTGTTCTAATTCACTTTTACTTTGTAAAAGTATCTCATTGAAATCTGTTCTGAAGAGATAATCGCCGTATTGTACAACTCTATACATTGTTAGCAATAAGTCAGATGAGTATCTATTATCTATATGTTATTATCTAGAATGGATGTCACATCAAATGTAGTAAGTCCAGAATTAATATGAGACAGCAGTAGACTCTGATACTCTGGTGTTCAAATCATCCGCAATGTTTGTATGAAACTGCATTGAAGTATGTAGAAATCTGAATGTGACAATATTCAATTTTTTTATTATCTGAAAACAATCCAGGAATATTATATCGATTTTTTTTCCCATTCATAAAAAACAATGCAAATGATTTAGTCACATGACACAACATGGTATAATCTGGCAAAGTAACGCCAGCATTAGTGTTTTATGAATCAGTGATTCATAAAACAGATCGCAGCACACAAACTTATGCAAAGTTATGAGTTGCTGTTAAATATCTTGACCTTCTACCTGTTGACTGACGCTGTCAAAACTAGCTTGCTAATATATGGAGCAGTTAGGACTGAAGAGCAGCAGAGGCAGAGCTGTAGCTTACACTGAGGACAATGAGGTCATGTCCGCGTTATTTTGTCGGGGCATTTAGGGGTTTCACAAACTTTTCATTCTACAATTAAAAACCTCCTAATGGCAGGTATTTTACAGGCTGATGCCAGCATGTTTAGCCTCAATATACATACATTTGAGTACTCTGAGGCCAACAAAATATAATTAATAAACACCTGGGTATCGGTGCTTATTGGAAGGACGTGAATTCATGACCTCAGTATTTCTTAAATTCTGGCTAATGGCTAAGGTAATATGGAAAATGTACAACACATGCGATCTGACAATCAAAATGCTGTTTGATAATGATGTATATTAGTCTTATTTTAAATGACACATTTCACAAAATTACCTCAAATTACAAAATGCTGTGCTGATAATGATGAACCAAGGAAACGAGATTGTTTAGGTTGTATAATGAGATATTTTCCACTCACTCTAAACTGCATGAATACTATAAATAGTGAAACACATATATAGTATGTCTCCATGTAATCTGATATACAGTTCATTAAATAAAGTCATAGCAACATTTAAAAAAGATAGTCGGCTTTAATACAGTGTTTGGCTCCCAACAACTGTTAAGTTTGGAAGTTGTGTTACAGCTTGTAATGCTATTACTATCACTACTTCCTGGTTGCAGAGTTGATTGCATTACCATTGGACTGGCTACAGATGTTTCCTAGCAACTGATTTACACATTTCTGTTCCTTTCTAGCAAAGGTTTAAGGTTTAGTAGATCTAAGATTTTAGTATTAACTAAGAACATAGCAAAGACATACAGTACTTAGTTGTGGATTAATCTGGTGCAACTCATGCCCCTAAATGAATCTATGCTTTCATGTTACAGCTCTATCACAAATACAGAATCTTCTACAGTGTAATTATGGATAATACACTTTTGCACTCACTGCGAATTTCAAGGCATTGGAAGCGTCAGGTCCATCAAACTGGAAGTTTTTAAAGTCAGGGAAGTCCCCGGTGGCCCCGCTGCTTCTGGGAGCAAACCTCATGTACTGTTTCTGCTGGGTGTCGGGGTCCACGTGGAGGGCGTAGTCGCTCATGCTGCTGCACACGCCATCCAGGAGCTCACTGAGGTGAGTCTCTGAGCGAGCCAGCGGTACCTGGCCACACAACCGAGAGAGAAGAGAAAAAGATGGAGACCAGACGTCGAACTTGTTTGGTGGCGTGAGTGTACCGATGTCCTGGGCTTCAGTCTGGCCTGATTCCTTTGTCATATGTCATTCTCCTTATTTTTACAATGTTTCCTATACTATAAAACAAAAACAGGCAAATGAAAGTTGGGTACGCCTAAAAAGGAAAAATAGGTTGTAAAAATATTAAAAATAAGAGAAACATAACAGAAACAGATAGCTAATGAGGAGGGAAAAAAATCTGTCTAATATTAAAAGCCCTCCTCAGAGTGTGGGTTGCCCTGGTGTCAGCTGTGTTACACCACAGGGCTCTATGTGGGTCAACAGGGTGACCTCTTGTTTCCGCTTTGTTTTCTCCATCCTCACTAACAAACCTCACCCTCCAACTCTGACTTTTAACCTGTGTGAATACCCTCCCCACCTCTCCGTCCAAACTCCACCATCCTCTTCCTGTCCCCCCTTTGAGGACCAAACAGTGAAGCAGCCATGTCTAGACGGGTCAAGACAGGTGCAGCGCGCTGCTCCCACCACTCCCGGAAGGAGAGCGGGTGACAGGGGTGACACCCGGGGGGTGAAGGGGCGAGGATGGGGCGGTGAAAAGGGCGAAAGGGGGGAGGGCTCTTTACACCTCTGACTGGGCTGGTAAAAAACAAAAATTGAGGGTTTGGTTTCCTGAGGAGGGTGGTGGTCAGAGGAGGAGGAGATGGGAGAAGCAGGAGGCCTCAACAGAAGCCAAGTGCAGGGTAAACAGCTCGTCTTCTCAGCCCCCACACTTCTTCCTCTGCTGCTTTTTTGGCCCATTCACCCCCCGCCCCCCCTCCATCCACCAATGATCAAAGGAGGAAATCTTCCTTGTCCTCTGTGGTCAAAAGGTGGTGGGGTGAGGGTGGGGGGAGGGTTAGGGGTGTACAGCACAGAGAGGAAGAGGGGAGGGTTGGAGGGCATCTTGCAGATGAACTGGATTTTGTAACATTGTAGATATATTCCCTGACCCCTTTTGTCTCTTTTCAGAATTGGCTGTGTTCCCTTCCGGGCCAGGCCTACTGATTACATTATACACACACACACACACACACACACACACGCATTTTTAGATGTCACAAAGTGACAAAGGGCCTCTGCGCCATCTGTTGTCCAGCAAATCCTTCCTTCACGTTCTCCATTTTTCTGCCTCTGACTCTGCTCAACAAATAGCTTCTTCATAGTAAAAAATAAATCTAACCAATCACTAATCCCTCTGTCTTTAAGGTCGACCCCACCTCTTTCACTTCTGATTCATTCAGGAGAAGATCCCTTGAGCTTGACAACATTGTTGTGCTGAGAAGGAAGGAAGGAAGGAAGTTGGCCGGTCAACAGAATGTGTTACAGCAAGGGGCCAAAGGTTGAAGGCCGAGCACGGAGGGATGTAGGTCAAGCCGGCCAATGACGATGAGGTTCACCTATCAATCATAATCTGGTTGTGATGACTCTGACACCAGCGGTGGCATATCATCCGCTGAATGAGTGAAATTAGTGATTATGTTTAGTCTAGCATAATTATAGGACAGACATTTTGAGCTGCAACTAACAATTACTCTCATTATCCACTGAGGTGCAATTCATTAACTAAAATATTTGGTTGAAAAAAATACAGAAAATTGTGCAAATGCCCAAGTTGATCTATTTAAATATCTTGTTTTGTCTGTTGTTTGACCAACAGTCCAAAACTCAAAGACAGATGAGTTTCCTATTATTAACTAGAATTGTTAAGATTGTTGGCGATTCATTTTCTGTCACTTGAATGATCTTCTACAAACATTAATAATTAGTTTGACAAAATAGTTTTAACTCAATGCCTACTTACTAGCTTTTACTGGAGCTTTCAACCACATCTTACAGTCAGCCGGAGTTTGCTCATTTGTCTTTAGTTAGTGGCCAACAATAAGTTTGAAGTATTTTCTAAATTCATATTATTATCAAAGCACTATTTCTAAGGTAATGAATGAACTTCCAAATTCAATGAGGTCATATTTCATATTGTGATATTCTACCCAAAAGTGGTTTTATATATATATATATATATATATATATATATATTGTATAGAAGCTATTTGGTTAATAATAATATTCTGTCATGTTCTGGAAGTCCAGGGTAGATGCTTTGTTCAGCAGCCCCTTTGAATCCTGATTATGTTTATTAGGGGACAGAGCTCTAAGGCACTGGAAAAAAGGTCAAGCTGCCAGATTTGAAAGACTACATAACATAGCATCTTTAAGGTAGCTTGGTTGGGATAAAAGCTTTAAATTTGTAAAAGCTTTTAAATTTGCAATATCCTCGTGGGACCTTTTTTGGACTTAAAAATTGACTAAGTGCTTGTTTAGATAACAATCATGACTGAGAACCTCTTGTGAATGTGACAGGTTTTCTTTTCATTGTTGACTGAGTCTCCCATGTCTTTTAGTAATGTCTTTAAAAAAAATACTGTATTACAAATTAAAGTCCTCCATTCAAAATTTGACAGAAGTAGAAATATAGAAGTACTATCAGTAAAATGTACTATATATATCAAGTATCAAAAATAAAATGTATACTGAAATGGAAAAATGACCCCTTTCAGTGGCTGTGTCATTTATCATTGTATATTATATGATTATTATTGATGCATTAGCATGTAAGTCACATTTAACTCATTTATATAGTGTTGGGCATTTTTAAAAATCTGTAACAGTGCATTATTTTTAAACCACTTCATCATATTTTACAACTAGTACTATAGCTGTCAGATAAATGTAGGAAAATATGTCTTCCTTTTGCTTAATATACATATTATTATTGTCTGAAATTATATGACTATTATAAAATCATAACTGTGGAACATCACAGTACTCAAAGTTGTGTTTTCTCATCATATATGAATTGGATGAAATTGACGAATAGTTGATATTTCAACTCAAAACTAAATCCTCAGTTCCATCCGAACACCATTAAAAACCTCCTCTCTCCCTGCCCGACAATAAAACCACGTCGGTTCACTGCAGCCCGTGGGCTTGCGTCTCAGTCATTATCATGCCATGCTACAAAATGGTTTGGAATTAAACCCCTTCCTTGCCAGTCGGAGCCGTGTGAAAGGGAGCTGTCAGTCACAGCGTTGTTTGAAGAATGGGGTGGGGGGGGAGGCGGTGGTATTGGGGGGGGTGCGACTGGTTGGGCCAGAGAATAGGCTTCTCAGGGATGCTATCCTCCATTCAATTCCCATTGGACAGGGAGCCATTATTGCACTGCTGTGGACAGGGGCCTTTCAATTTCATTGTCCTGCTGATATGGGCCAATAAAGACCCATAAATTAATAATAATAATCATAATATTGACATCAAAACAGCAGAGTGGAAGGAGAAGCTGAAATGTCATTTTGACCATTATACCATTTAAAGCATGGATTAGTGAATGAGGATGCTCGTGCAAAAGGTTTGATTATATAATATCACTTCATGATGACAAGAGAGAAATATTGGAGGGATTGTAATTAGCCGGCAATTCTGACTGTAAATGATATTCACCCTTAGAAAACCATTAAATTATAGCCTAGAGCTGATTAATGTTTGCAATTTGGAAGAGGATGGGGAACAGGTGAGGCCTGGCACAGTACTTAAAAGCAACAGAGAAACACTTTGGGAAATATGTTTAGTTGCTTTTTCCCCCCGATCAGTCAGATGAGAAGACTGATATCAACTCAAAGGCAGGATATGGTTAGCCTAGCCTAGCATAAAGACAGAAAGCAGGGGAAAACTGCTTGCCTGGCCTTGTCCAAAGTGAAAAAAATAATGGTAGTTTTAGGTGGGAGTTACATACTGGTGGGAAGCCAGTGAGGGATTGTGCTCTTGTTGCGGGGGGGGGGCGGGGGGGGGGGGGGGGATATCGAGGATTAGTCTGATCCTCTGTACACCCTACAAACTTCAACAATACACCTACCAACACCCTTAAAGCTCTCTCTTTAATACATTGTAACTCATTTGTTTAATATACACAGTTTGAGTTTTTAGAGTTATGTCCAGGAACTATTTCTTAATGAACAACAGTAAGATTTCCAGGTTTGGTAATACAGCTGAATGCAGACATCAGAACACATTAACCAGTGAACAGACAAACTTTTTGTTTTAGTCATTATTGAATTTATGTTAATTAGCCACAGCTGATTAAATCTGCCATGCCGTTTCTTGTTTTAACCAGCAACAGCAACATTTGGATAAAAATAAGAAGTCTGCTCCCTACAGTATGTTTTTCGTTACCCTTTCCTTACACAAAAAAGAGTGAAGAGAGATAAAAGGTTTGATAAGAGATTCCTTAGCAGCAGAGCTAAACGTATCCAGGTATTCTGCCAACTGAGGAACAATAGTCAGCTTTACATTTCTGTCTGTGTAAAGATTGAACATACAAGATGTTAATTAGTGAGCTTTAGAGTTGTTAGTGTTGGTGGGTGTATTTTTAAACTTTGGATGGAGCCAGGCTAGCACTTTTCACCTGCTTTCAGCCATAATGCTAAGCTAGGCTAACCACATCCTGACTATAGACAATACTTAACAGACATGAAATTGATATTCATTTCTCACCTCACTGTCAGAAAGAAAGCAAATATGTGTATTTCTAAGAATGTTGAATTGTTCCAAGGAAAACCTTTCTGGATTAGGAAAAAAAAAAATCAGTAAAATGTCACCTCACTCAGTCACATTTGTGGGCCATGATATTATGTGTCACTGTGTCAGCATGCCATTGTGCATCCTCTCATTCTCAATGCATGACTTCCCACCGGTCACTATGAGATCAGCTCACTGCTCCAACTAAGTTCAATGTCTTTGGAGGCCTTAAATGTGTCATTGTTGGGGCAGGCAGGTTTAACTTTTGTGCCACAGAGCAGCCCCATGCCCCCAGGAAGTCCTACTGTGAGGAGGCCAAAGAGCAGAGACTTAAAACCTGCAAATCCTCCTCGCTGATGGCATCTAAGCTGTGACATCCCTCCCTCTCCGATTCACACTAGGTCAAAAGCTGCTGAAAAGAAGGGAGCTGGGAGGGCATGGGATCAAGGTTTGGCTTCTTCTGTGGCTCAGTAACATTTGATTGACCGAACAATGCAACAGGTGGAGGTTAGTGTCAGCTAAGGGCAGAGGAGGAGCTCAGCTATCCTGGCCTGCTGACTGGGATGATAACAAACCTACTACTCTTCTTCAAATCCATTTAAGACTTTATGTGTGTAAAACTTTATTGACCAACATGAAGAAATTCAAATTATGTAAAAAATCACAGAGGAAGGTTTAAGTTGACAGGGTGCACCAGTATGAGAAATTATAGTATTTATTAAAGTAGGGGGCTGCATATAGGCAACAGGAGCCAATTTAAGCATTTATACACTAACCTTTCAGACAAACAGCAAAGTGATTCTACATTGTAATAAATACTGGCACTTGTTGGAACAGGTCTTTACCCACAGGTCAGTAGAAGTACTACACACAAGTAACTCCTGAGCACTCCACTAATTGTACACATGCAGTAAAGTTTACTCATCCTGAGGAGTCCCTCTATGTTCATGTCTAAAGAAATCTACAAGAGGAAATACAAATTAAAAGCATGTTTCTATCCACATGCACTCCATTGCTGAAGAAGAGGGCGCAACAAGTTTTTTTGGGGTTTTTTTTTTTGCACTAATCTGCACTTAATTTATCTATCACTAATACCTTAAAGTATGCTTGTGTGTTCCCTTTAGAGGTGGTCAAGGTAGAACTCTGTGACAGATGTCATCAGGGTTATTTCAGCTTGGGCTTGAAACTTAACATTTTCTAACAGGAAGTCTAAATTACAAAGAGGATGTGAGGAGTTTGGAAGACATGAGCAGTAGTCATTCGGGCAGGGTCTACTATGTGTGTGTGCAACCCTGTAATGTATAATGACAATAAAAACAAACCTTGAAAACATGCTATTGAGTTGCATTATGGGAAACGTAGGATCCAGTGTTTTTGGAGCATGACACATACTAGGGATTAAAAGTGGGAATATCTCTCTGTTGCCTCAGTTTTTAATGTTTTTTTTAACTGTCCCTCATTAATTAACACTAAATACTAAATCACTGGAGTAGTGCTGAGGACATTTAACTCACTTACTTATAAAATGGAATTTAAAATATTTATACTAAGTGATATTTTGCTTCTTCTTGTATGATTGTTGGGGCTCAGAGCAAATTGAATATTCCAGAATAAAATGTTATGCTGTTGAAATGCTTGAAACATTTTGTACATTGAATATATTACAGCTGCTGCAAATATGTGGATGTGATGTCAAAATGTCTTTGTGTGGTCAAAGGGAAAAGGATATGACGTGGATTTGACCTATAAAGCAGTTTCAAAACTTCATTTTTAACATGATATCATTACATAAGTATGAACATAGCTAGCACACACAAGCATCTCTATCCTCTGCCTGCATCAGTTTACTGCAAACCCACTCTCACTCACACACACACACACACACACACACACACAGCTTGAGGGTAAACTAAATGAAATCTAAGCAGGACTCACAGGGGGGCACAAGAAGAGTAATTAGCATTCATATCTAAATTAATCCACCTTTAGACAACTGCTTAATGAGAAGCTATAATGACACAGATAGCAGCATTAATAGCACCATGAAGGACACTTACATTTAGCATCTGAGTGACATCAATGCAGTATCCATCATGGGGCCTAACAATAGCTCTTCTAACCCCTTTAAAATATAAGGGCTGCTGTTGAAATATGTCATATCATTCTGTCACACAGAGATAAAGAGACCATCTGTATGCAGGGTGGAGTCCACCCACTCACCACAAAGTGACATAATGACCTAAATAATTGTATTTACTACCATATTGACCTCTGCAAGTAATCATAAAAGAGAAGTCTCTTGGCTTTCCATATGTATCTGTGAACACTCATTTTAATGCTGATGTCCACAATAACCTGCCTATAAATGGACTGTGCTTGTATAACACCTTTCTAGTCTTCCAACCACTCAAAGTGCTTTTTACACTACGAATCACATTCACCCATTCACACACATTCATACGCTGTGTGGGTACAGGGGCTACCATGCAAGGTCCCAACCTGCCCATCAGAGGAAATCTAATCATTCACACACTGATGGTTCACCCATCAGAAGCAATATGGGGTTAAGTATCTTGCCCAAGGACACATCGACATGTGGACTGGAGGAGCCGGGAATCGAACCGCCAATCTTCCGATTAGTGGACGAGCCGCTCTAGAGCTCCTCCCGCCGGTAAAAGAAACACATCTTTTCCTCCAGAGTGGGTAAATCTGAAGCCAGCCAAAGTTAAGAGGACTACTTTCTATCCACTCTAACTCCTCTTGGTAACTCGTTTTAAATGTCAATATATACATGCAGCCAATCACACAGCAGAGGTGTTGTCATTAAATTGGATTTTTGTTATTTATGTTAATGTTTTTTTCAAATAACTTTGTGATCAAAAAATATAGATTTGATCACCATCTCGAAGAAGAACGCAGGAGTTACTCTTCTTTTTTAACAGAGAGTAGTTCTGTGTATTTTTTGTTTGTTCTGTTGTCTGAATACAAAAATAAAAATAAGCCTTAATACGGTCTGTATTAAAACACAGTATAGGTGAGTGGCTGTGATCAACAGTTTAGTTGTTTGCAGACTAAAGGAGGAAGAAGAGATTTAGCAGTTTTTCCTCTCATTCAGCTGTTTAAGTCTCGATCTTGGAAATAATTTTCGCATGCAAATGGATTTTATGAAATCTGTCCAAGTGTGGATATGTGTCTTCATAATTAAGAGACAAAAACAATGTTTCAAAAGTGTGTCGGATGGATCACCAAGTAACCACATATACAATAACCCTTTCATTTAAGGAGGAAAGTATTCTGGAGGTGAGTTGAGGTGTCTTGTCAACAATTTTACAGATACTACATGAATAGAGACATACTTAATAACATCAAAAGGCTTAAAATAAAGATATTGTTTTTAGCCCTTTCTCCCTCTTTTCTTACTTGCACACACCAATCAGTGCAGCTATCAATGACAGTCTAAAAAGGGATTAGCCCAGGAAATCAATAGCAGAGCTGGACACCTCATGATAGCCTGGTCCCAGGGCAATAGAGGATGTCCAGGCTCCAGTGGGATGTGACCTCATTAGACCAGGAACAATAACCTGGATCCATAGTCTCACCATGTTCACACAGCATCACTCTCTCTCTCTCTCTCTCTCTCTCTCTCTCTCTCTCTCACACACACACACACACACACACACACACAGCAACACTAGAAATCAATTCTACTCTGAGGAGAAAAGGACTGCAGTGACTCCTCCACATCACTGATCACAGCCTCTCTGTGAAGTGTGACCGCCCCGGCCCGCTGCCTCTGTCTCCAGGTTATAGAAAACCTGCCCCATTCTGGTAGCCAGGAGGCTGCCTCTCCCCTGGCACCACCTTGTGTTACATTGGCGTTTTTGGTTTCTCTCTATTGTTTGTTTATTTTAGTTAGCCTGGCAGTATGTGGTTGTGATTTTATTTTCAATGAGAAACCACGATGTATGAAAGAAAACGGAGACGAAAGCTGTGATTCATGGTGCTCAAATCATACTTTTGACAGAAACCCAGTGACATGAAGCAAAGATGACAGTGCAGTAACATTCTTTCCTTTAGAAGAATTCTGCAGTGCTTTAGTACTGCATGCTAATAGGTTGAGGGACTTGTGAAAGACAGAGTTAAAAAAAAGGTGGAGCTATACTGAATTTAGTCCCTAGTAAGGGTTAAGCTGCTGAAACACTGGATCCTATGTGTCTCAACCAGGAGGCTACTGGTTCATCTCATTGGCATCTTTCATTAATCCCTCCATGACTGTGGCACTGTGCAGAGGATAAATGGGGACACACTAATAATATGGAGGAGGGTAAATATAGTGTAACGTATAGTATGTAAAGACTTTTTTCTATAGGCAAAAGTCTAGAGTTTCAAACTCCACACATCAAGTTTGTAACACAGACCTTTGTGGTCTGATGACATCATCAGGGTTATTTTCTCAGACTTGATAAAGCTCCTTCAGAGCTTCAGAGAAGATGGATGAGTAGTACCAGTTATGACTAATTGATTTTGATATGTAAAATTGGTGGAGTGGCCCTTTAAATAATGTTCTGAAATGTAGTTTGGTTATCCAACAGATACTCTATAATGAACCATGCAGTTCTAGACAAATAACGCACAAATATACTCTTTAAATAAAAAATGTGTGCATTCATTAAACTTGGAATAATCATGACTTTGTTACTGCAACAAGTGGCTGCGTGATAATAATCCAGTGTGATGAAGGTATAGTGTCTGGCTATCTCTGATTATCTCTGTTATCTCTCATTCAGCTTTTCTTTCATCTGTGTTTCTGGTAAAATGATGCGTGTTCCTATATTCTAGAAAAAAATCAGCTTCCACTACGTCACTTTCCTTTTAAAGTTGAAAAACATTGTCATTTTAATACATTTAAAGGACAATTCATTTTTAAGCATACAAAGAACTACAGCTTTACTCATGTCATCGTAATTCAGCTTCTTCCAAATTTTTAATTTACAATTTACAAACACTCTTCTAGGGTCAATTTTCCAACTATTAAACTGTAATCTCTGCTATCTGCAAAGGTCTAGTGCTTATGGGGAATGGCATTAGTTTAAGGATGCTAAAACAACAATATTAGATCTTTTTTTTTTTAACTACTGCCCTTGTTGAAAGATATGGAGTGAACAAAACGACATACTGAGAGGCTGGACTTTTAGTTATTCCAGTGTTAGTACAAAAGTCAGTGGGATTCTTTTTTAGGTTTTCCTACTTCTGAAACAGAACCAGAAGTTCCAGTTTCACTTCAGCTCTCTATAATATTACATAATCCACATAAAATGAATGGAAAGGTTTGAAATGTTGAGTTGCATATTTTAAAACAATAAGATTAATAAAAGAAGCAGTGCCCAGTGACTGTGGAGAATTATGACTTTTGATATTTGCACCACTTCTTGATTTGTGCATCTTTTATTGGATTTAGAGTGCGTTTTCTCCATGTTTGTTTTGTCCTTAGTGGCCCCCTGTAGTGTGGTCCTGCTGACATACCAGTGGGGCAGGACTTCAATTATCTATCAACCCATAACTAAACAGTGATCAACATGTATTTGAACAACTACATATTAAAAAGAGCTGTTGGTGAGTGTATATTTACCCACACATCAGTGTACTGTACCTTCTTGTCTTGCATGGTTCCATCAGGGTTGAGTCTAAAGCTGCCGATGTTGATGGTTTTCTTTGGGTCCACCTGACTGATTGAGTAGTTCAATTCATCCACAATCGCCTTGCATGCTGGGAAATACAGGTAAACCTCAGTGACGGCAGCAAGACAAGATGTAGCTCACTGTCGTTAATCTACTGTACTACACTCTCTGCGTTAAAAGCTATTCAAAACCTCAATGTGGGTAAGTCGATAACAGTGTCCCTGTTATATAACTATACTGACTGACAGTATCAGACGTGTCACAGATGTCTGATGAACTCTGCAACACTCTGTTCCATGAGACAGAGATTTACTTCATTAGAAGAAAAAAATGATGGTGAACGGCAAAAGTTATACTGTTGCATTAGAGCTTGTTAATGCTTACTGTTGCACATACATGCAGATTTCATATACAATGATAAGATATTACAGTTTTGAATACTAAAAAATGAGCAGGTTTACAACCTGTGCAATCATCTTTTTATTGTCTAGCGTTCTTCTTTGTCACAAATGGTCGTATATTTGTGGTACTTTTGTCTGCATGTCAGTGGGTTGGAGGAGGGTTTTTTTTAATTTATTTTTATTTTATTGTTGGAATGAAGTTAGCAGTTGAGAGGGAGAACATCTTAGGACACAGCACACTAATATGATGATGTAAAACTTTTTTTTATTGCTGTTTTCATGTATGGTCTCTGTTGTTTTACTTTGTGAAATGTTGTAATGTTTCTATGTATTGTTCTGCACCTCCAACCACTTAATTTCCTTCTTGATAAAATGATAATAAAATGAAATTTGAATAGGAACGGTCATTCTGACCATGTGTTCCTGGACCTGCTGAATTCTATTACAATGCTACTATGTTCCCAGGTTGCAGAAACAAAGAGTAAAATAACAGGTCCTGAATACACAGGTTGAAAACATGCCATGTACATTGTTGCTTTAAAGATGTTAAAGTCAATAAATAAAAAAACAAAAACAAAAAACCCCACACATCACCCCAACCTTACTTTCCAACACTTCCTCACAGCAAACCTGTATTTGCCTCCTTGATATATGCTAAATTATAATAGGCAGGACTGTCCATTAGTTACTCCCCAGCAGCTGTGTGTGTGAAACCTGATCATATTAAAGAAATGTTGTTGTTGAGTAGAGTGTCTCTTAGAACCATGTTGCAAACATATTCTGACAACCTGCAGTATTCCCTGTGTTTCCACCACACCTCAGTCTGGGCTCTGGTGACTTACCAGAACAGTACAGCACCTTGTCCTTCTTTCCCTGGCAGCTGCTGATGAAGACAGATAGCACCATCACAGTCATCTGAATAATCCATGAGGCCATATTGATAACCTAACGAGAGAGAGAGAGAGAGAGAGAGAGAGAGAGAGAGAGAGAGAGAGAGAGAGAGAGAGAGAGAGAGCATAGTGTATTGTTGCAGAGCAGTCAAACAGGTAGAGTGACATGAAGCATAAGGAGACACATGGAGTGGGATGACGTGCACTAGTGCTCCACAACTGGTTTTGTGTCGTTATCAAAACTGGAGTTTGCCCATTAAGTTATAAACCATTATAAGGTAACAAGGTATTGAGTAAGATATTTGAAAGAGTGCAATAACCCCAGAGAAAAAAACAAGCCCAACCTTTGTGAGGATGTGTACAGGCTATCTAAAATGAAAGGATACACTCCTCTGTGGACAGTACTGCTGGACTGTAAAAAAAAAAAGGGCAGCTAAGTGTAAATATTCAACATTAAAAGTAACTTTCCACAGACTTTTACAGTTTTTAATTAGATACAATAAGTCAATTAACATAATTAACAACAAATGAGTTTCTGAAGTCTTGTAAAACATGATGAAGTCTGGTAATGTTGAATCAACTGATGGGGTTTTTAAGCTCTAACATACCCAAAAATGTCATAGAGGCTGATAAACACACAAGAATACAAAACTATGAAGAATAAACAGTGAAAACTAGTGGACAATATTCCTTTTTTAAACGGATGAAGTCACTATAAAGAAGAAGAAGAAGTGCATAGCTATCTAGGAGGTTAGGTAGATTGTAATCAAATACTACTGTCTGTATAAAACCAATTGGTCCTGTAAAGAGGGGCTTTAGCATGTTGCATCTGAAGGATGAACCACAATTAAAGCTAGGTGGGAGACCTATACGTTTTCATTTTCTCTATTTTAACTAAATATGACATGAGAAGCTGTAAAATACTGTCAAACACTTATCAAATTGCTGCGTGAAACTTTCCATTCTGATTATTCTACTGACAATGAACGTGTTATCCAGACAGTAAGGTGAGGAAGTGAGAAGGACAGGTGAACCAAAAGAAACAGAAATGACCAACTTTATTCTGAACCGTACTGTTTGATGTGATGAGCGCGAGCCGAATTGTAGCCTGGCTCCAGTCAATTCGCAAAATATATTTCTACATTTTCCTGCTGGTGTAATCGTTGCTAGTACGCAATGTCAAATCAAATTCATATATACTGCAGTGGAGTTTGGCGGTCTGTGTATTGGGGCTATGGGATAGCTTATCGGCGAGCAGGCAGCTTGTCTTACCTGCGAGGAGAGCTAATACACTTAGCTGGCAGCGGCGGAGGCTCGTTCACACTCAAATGACAGCGGCGTTACAACTACAATGATGAGCTGTCATGAGCTACTTTTAATGTACATGCTTCAAATTTCACAAGTTTTATCAGTAACATCAACACTGACAGGTTTCATTCATACGGCAATACAAGTGTATGACTTCCGGTGGTAATTTTCAAACAAAAAGCGTTATTGGCGAACTATTTGGCCTGTTTGAGTAACACACTGACACGAGCGGGAGTAAGATAACTGCCTTAACATAGAAATCCATCCACAGTAAGTAAAAGGGGTTTTCCTGGTATGTTCACACTCCACTATTTTATTATACAAGATCATTTATGCTTTAATCTTGAAGGAAAAGTCACCGGACTTCTTGACTTACTCTGCCTAGTTCCGTCTGACTTGACGCAGACTGAGTATTTTTACGTGCCCAACTGTGGTGTAGCCACGTTCAGTCAGGCATTGGCCTGGTCAACCAATCAAGTTCCAAACTCAAAG
Organism: Thunnus thynnus; assembly: GCF_963924715.1. Classification (NCBI taxonomy): domain Eukaryota; kingdom Metazoa; phylum Chordata; class Actinopteri; order Scombriformes; family Scombridae; genus Thunnus; species Thunnus thynnus. The sequence continues at coordinate 1,996,580 of NC_089528.1, forward strand.
AGCTCCGACCAATCAAACAGCTACCATGTCTGCAGGAGGTGTGTTCCATGAAATCAGAGTTTTATATGTTGCTGTTTGGGGCGGTTAACAGCCCGGGGAAATACATGAAATACATACACATCCATACATATTTATTCTATTTTATTTTATGCACATGTCCAAAACATTTGCCCACCTCCTGATATGGCCACTTTATCACTATATGCAGATCTAAGATTTCATCAATCCAAAATGTAACTCATAAAATAGGTTGGCTTCATATGTATTAATATGATTAGCATGAAGGAATAGCCAACAATCACAATGTACATGAGGAACAGAGAAACCTATGATTATAATATGTGATTTTATAAAGCACATACTGTATTTGAGATAATTTCTTGTAAATTTAATTTGTGGAATTTTACTGAATAACTACTTCACCCCTTTCCAAACATAACAGCTCACCTCTATGTCAAGGTTAATCGAGCAACACAATGTAACTCTTTCCCACCTGTGTGTGTGTGTGTGTGTGTGTGTGTGTGTGTGTGTGTGTGTGTGGTCCAGGTATTCCTCATATTGTGGGGACGTAAATCTGTTTACACAGTCATGTTGTGGGGACTCGCCTCCCTTATGGTGACAAAAAGCAAGTCCCCTTAATGTAAATCATTAATTTTAGGGTGAAGACTTGGTTTAAAGTTTAGGTTAGTTTAGGGTTGTGTTAAGGTTAGGGTAAGGGTTAGGGTTAGGCATGTGGTGGTTATGGTTAGGGTTAGGATAAGTCTCCAGGAAATGAATGTAAGTCAATGTAATGTCCTCTGACGTGATGGAAACATGACTGTGTTTGTGTGTGTGTGTGTGTGTGAGAGAGAGAGAGAGAGAGAGAGAGAGAGAGAGAGAGAGAGAGAGAGAGAGAGAGAGAGAGAGAGAGAGGGAGAGACTTTGAGACAAGGAGCCAGGTGGTGTCTTCACAGGGGGATCTGACCTGGTTTCCCCTGCTACTAATTGAGGGCGTTTTCTTATTAGGTATGATTGCCTCGTACTGTTCCTGAGTAGGATTGCGCCCCTCTCCATTCCCCTGCCACTCAGCTTTCACATTTGTAATGTTGCTCCATACCTGTGTACACTTGCGTATGGTAATGGTAAATGGACTTTACTTGTATAGCGCCTTTCTAGTCTTCCGACCACTCAAAGTGCTTTTTACACTACGAATCACATTCACCCATTCACACACATTCATACGCTGAATGGGTACAGGGGCTACCATGCAAGGTCCCAACCTGCCCATCAGAGGAAGCTAACCATTCACACACATTCATACACTGATGGCACAGCCATCAGGAGCTATTTGGGGTTAAGTGTCTTGCCCAAGGACACATCGGCATGTGGACTGGAGGAGCCGGGAATCGAACCGCTGATCTTCCGATTAGTGGACGACCCGTATCTACACACTTTGATACAGAGGGTGGCAGTATGCACCTTGTTGGTTTGTGATCTGCCAAAAAACGAAAAGAAGAAGAAGAAGAAGAAGAAGAAGAAGAAGGGTACACTTACATCATCTATTATGCAACATTTGTTTATGTTGTCGCTCCAGTATAGAAAAGTACGCCAATCACAAGATCCCAAGTCCATACAATGGAGTTGACCTTCGCAATATGCCTGCCATAATCGATTGGATCTGGGCCTGAGTCCCTGTTGTGAAAGCCTCCTAAATGTCATCTATAACATCAAGGTCTTCATTCTCAACCCAACTGATCAAGGCAGATGGCTGCCCACCTAGAGCCTGGTTCTGCTTGAGCTTTCTACCCGTTAAAGGGGAGTTTTTCCTTACCGCTGTTGCCAAGTGCTTTCTCATGGGGGATTGTTGGGTCTCTGTAAAGTAATACAGGGGAAAAATATTGAGGATATTAATGTCTACAATCTGAACTGAGCAACCTACCAGAAACCTGGTAACTGCTATCATTTGAAATCCTGCTGATCAGAAGGATTGTGTCAGATGAAGAGCCGCATGCTGACCTTTAAACAGACATCCAGACCAAACTAAGAGGTTAGTTGAACTTTCCCACATCATCATGAGCTGTCAGCACATACATAAGCATTGTATGTTGCACACTGTAAATGTGTGGTGTGTGTGTGTGTGTGTGTGTGCAGTGCAGACAGTAGGCCCAAAAGGTTGCTGTTGCTCTGTATGAGAACAAGGTCAAGGTGAACATATGAGTGTGATGTGATGTATCTACTGACAAATGGGCAAACAAGGATTACGTGAGCGTTTTGAACAAAGACAGGGAACATCAAGGTGATACTGTACTTACATATAACTCAATAATTCGATAGAATACATCACTCACTGACTTTCCCTGGAATCATTTGTCTCATATATCCATGTTTTCATGCTTATATAAGCAGCCACAATTTCCGACGCAGATAATCAATATCTTGGCTTGGAGAGTGAGTAGTGCTCCTGGAAAAGTAACATATGTTCCTGCTGGCCCCATCACATGCCGCTGCTGACCAACCAGAAGCCAGATCAGTAGTTGACTTTGATAAGGATATAAGCTCTGCTGGTCTCTCAACAGTGTTTCTATTGATCATGTACTGCAGTGCATCCATGAGTTCTGAGGAGATTGTTTGTAAGTGTCTTTGGATAAAAACTGAGCTACACATTGTTGTGATGATTGCGAGGTAAGCAGCAGAAATACAACATTCACGTTACACAGTAATAGACCAGGAATGTGTGCTTGCATGTATGTGACATTACATGTGTGTAAAAATGAATAATCTTTAGAAATATTAGAAACTGGGACATAATTAATTCATACTGGGTTTGGTGATCTAAAAATGTTTTAGGTTTGTAATGGCTGAGGGAAAAGGGGGGAAAAGCAGAAACAAAGGTACCTATCTGCCCCGCTGACACCAAAATCAATGAGTCTGTCCATGAATTTAGAGTGAGTCTGCTTCTCAGCAGATCTATCGGATCTGTTCCAATGCCCTCATCCCAGAGGAGGGAGGCAGATAAGAGGGGTGAGGGGAGGCAGGGGCTTTAGATGGGACTGGCTCCATTATCTCCTTCAGGGAGTGTATTTGACTGCATAACAAAGTTTGTACTGACAACTTGTTCAGTCTCAGATCTTCCAATGCCCTCTGGCTGTGTTCTCTTCTTGGATAAATACAAATACCACAGGACAGACACACACATACACACTCTGAAATGTACTGCTGAGATTAATTCCACACAGAGTTTATGAAGCCAGTAGCTCCAGGTCACTGCAAAGCCAAAAGATGGTGATGTCAGTTCATTAGCCAGTCCATTTTGGTCCAGATAACTTGACAACAACCAAAGCAACTACTGCCATTACATTTACTGTGGATATTAATTTCCCCCTGAGAATCAATCCTAATGTTTGTAGTGAACAACTAACATTTCCTCTGGGATCACCATGAGGCCAAGATATACACATGAAATATCAAACTGTGGCATATTAAAGCCCACATTACACTTAACACATCTGTCTGCAAGGGTCATTTGCTCAGGACCATGAGGGTACATGTGAACATCCACTCAATAATACGCACAGACCCTCAAAACTTATGATGATGCAAACTACACATACCTACAAGTGTTGATTCTGCATGTGTGTGGAACATATCCACATACACAGACACACAGTGTTGTATGTACAGAAGTATGTGTGTGTCTGCTTGTCTGTGTCCTTTCTTGGGATATCAGAGACTACTGAGCATGGTCATGATCCCCAGAAGATGAACCCTTTCCTCTTGTGTCATTCTTTCACCAGAATGTACACTTAGACCCAGGATATTGCATATTGCAACAGGATGATTATCTCGATAGTTACTGAGTGCATTTATGTTCCTTTGAGGAAGAATCCTTTGGATTTGGAGTGTGACACCTGTTCCGTATTGCCACCTTACAAACAGAGGTTTATGTTTACATTCAGTGTTTCTCACTAGAACATATTGTGTGTATCCCTGAGGTCTAACAAAAGTCTTGAATGTATTTCCTTACTCATAAGACAAAGCTGATTTTTAAAATATTTAAAATGCTGCATTGTTTACATTCATGTTTGCTTGTTAGCAGGTTTGATGTTTTAATGAACTGCCAGATGGGTCAAAGACAGTTTACTCCCTTTGTTGACAATAATGTTGTATTCTATTCTATTCTGTCCTTCACTGTCTTTGATGACATATTAGGTGCATTACCACCACTGCCAATCAGCAGAACTGTATGAAACCGGTAGCAGAAATATGTGTTTCTCTGCTCATGTGCTCGTGCATGTGCATGATGCAAACAAAACAAGGACCCACTCATGAAAATGTTGCTCCATAGCATTAGTAGTGGGCAAAAGCTCCACAGGATTCATTTAATGTCAAATGTAAAAAGCTCACAACATATACAGACAGAAAAAGATGGTTAAAAACAAAACATGAGGATCTTGTAATGTGAGCTGTTTATAAATCTGTATGTAAGTATTGTTAGTACCTGCCATGTTGGTCTCCTGTGGACAGCCAGTTCTGTGACCTTGACAGCAGTGTGTGCTTTGTGTATCTGAGATCTGCTGTGACAGCTATCAGTGACAGCTGTCCTCAAAGGCTCCTCCTTCTGAACTAAAGGCTGGCGCTGATAAACTCTTGGCTTCTGAAAAGATTATTGACCTCCTCTGTGCTGTGTAATGAGGTGCCAGGGTGACAAGATAATTGTTACCCCTCTTATTTGTTTTACAACTGTGTGCTCTTGATTTCTTTTTTATTTTGGTGGGGGGTAAAGAAGTATCAGTTTCAGAGTAATCACTATGCTCACGTCAGATCAGTGGAGACTGACAGACAGAATTCAGTCTGACATGCTTGTGATTATGTTTATTAACTCTTTAATCACCACCAGAGGAAGTGAAGAGCATGGACACTCATAAGTTGTTTGTTTTTCTAAAATCAGAAATGAACTTAGGTCTATGGCTTTGTTAATTAGATCACACAAACCTATACCTGTATATATTGATGTGTTAATTGAGGTCAATGTATCCACCCATCACCAGCTTCACAGCTGCGATAAGAGCAGCTGAGGTAAGAAAGGGTTTACCCAGCCTTTTATTTACCACTACACCCCTGATCCCGCTACTGCAATGTACAGCTCTACAGGCTGAACTTTGAATTTGAAATGTTTTCATTGACTTTGAGCTGCTGAGGCTAAAATAGTCAATTCAGGTGTTGGAGTCTGAGTTGGAAATGAACACCTCCAACTTCTCCATCTTTTTCTTCCTCAAGCCAAGGAAGTGGCGGGTTCTTTTCCAGAAGGAGGCCTTCTTCTTCTTCTTCTTCTCTGGAGCCTCAGAGACTTTGGCCTCCTCCAGGAGTTCAGGTGCAAAGTCTCCTGCTCACAGACCTCGGCCTCTAGGTCTTCCTTGAGCCATGCAGTTTCTGTGCAGAAGGCCTGACTGACCTCTTCCTCAAGGTTAGATGAGGTCTTGTTCTGGAGTTAGATTTTCAGGTCCTCCAGCTCCCTGCAGAAGGACTTCTCTCTCTCAGAGGCATCTTGTTGCAGAGTTTGATGGACGGCAGCCTGCTCAGCCCTCAGCCTCTGGATCTGCCGCTGGCACTCTGACACCCTTTCGGTGTGAGTCTTCCTCTCTGTCTTCAGTTGCTGCTGAAGGATGTCATTCTTGCGTTTTTATGCTGAAGCTCAGTTTCATACAGCTGGTGCATTTCACGGTATGAACCATTCAGTGTTGCGAGCTCATTCCTCCTGGTGGAGACCTCTGTGACTGTTTGCTCCTGAGATGAAATATGTTCCTCGCCACTGTGGAGCTGAGCTTTTAGCTCTTTGATGTGCTTGATCAGAGCCTCCTTTTCTGTCCCACTGAAAATGCTGGAGATTTGCTGCCTTGCCAGTTGTAGCTGCCCAGAGCTCATCGATTTAGTCTCAAACTCATCTTGTATTTCCGTCTGAAGATATTCACTCTTAGTATATCTGTTGCCTGTTGAAAGGTCTGAAATAGACTGATCCTGCCAGAACAGTTACTGGAGTACATACAGAACTCCTGATGTAATGATACACAGAAAATAATTCCATTCTCTGTGTATTATTACAGCAGCAGCAGCAGGTCCAGGAAAACCACAGAGATAGTTTCACATCAGAGAAATGTGCAGAGCTACAGCTAAGATGAAAGTGACATCAGTCTCCTCATGGTTTCTAGAAGATGAATCCTCTTGACTTTCATCTGAGCACCACTGTGAGTTTCATATTTGTGGTTTAAAGTGAAATGTCTCAACTAATATTGAATGGATTGTCATGACATTTGTTATCAGCATTTTGCAACTTGCCAAATATGATGGACAATGTTTCCTCATCATCTTGATAAAAAAATAAATAGTCCAGGTGACATCATGTTTTCTCCTAAATGTATATGCTGTTGCAAAATTGTGGAGCAGATAAATGTAATTTCTTGGAGATTTGCATATTTTTGACTGATTGACCCAGAAGGAGGCATCATTTGTGGGTAGTGAGCTGCCTGGCTTAGTCATTGTTTGCATTTAAATTGGATTCTGCAGGTCTAAGGCCAACATTCAGTGCCATAGAGGGAAGTAGTATGACTTTTATGTAGTTACGCTGAAAGTAAAGGCTGGGTTATGCCGGATAAAAATGACTTTGTATTACATGTCATTCAACCAAGTCACAAGGCAAATGTGGTAATAGCTTTCCTAAACAGCCATCCGTCATAGAGAGAGATAAAACATGATAGTCATTTAGACACAGAGATAATGGTGCACATTTTCAGACTGCCTCTCCTGGAAGGCATTCATGGTGTTGCAGTTGTTTGTATGTGCGAAAAGTAACAGAAATAGTTGTGTAAAGAATGAAAAAGAGAGCTAAAGGGAAGTTCAAACCCTGTTTACTTTCTCATATTAATGGTTTTGGAAAGTTTGGGGAATCATTTCTCATGATATGGCCCATTAAGGAGGTCGGGGGATGGGGGATGAGGGGAGACTGGACTTTGCATCCTGTCACAAGAGTTAACATTTGCATTTCTTTTACCTTAACCAAATGTTGTAGTTGCCTAACTGTACTTTAATCAAAGTTTATTTGCCATAACCACAATTTTTCTCTCACTTTAACATGGACATAGTTGCCACATGCAGATACTGTAGAATATACGAATCAAAGCATTGCACGTTATAAAAACATTGAACCTAATTCTGGTGATAGGGTTGTTACAAATCATGTCATAATATGTACTCAGCAAGTGCAGCTTCTTCTAAACATGAATGCCATATTGCCATTATTGGAATAACTGAAGTGAAATGCACAGCTCCTCTAGTGAGTTGCTGACTGACATCAGAGGAGGGAATGGAAAGTGGAACATTAACAAAAGACCACAAAATAAGGAGTTCTATTAGTATAAAATGCTTTCACATTAGGGTCAGTTAGTTAATTTGGAAATTGGGTGATGTTTGACATAATAATCTTAGAGGACAGGTTCACAATTTTTCAAGAGTGTTACAAAACAGCAGTCAGGTGTCCATATGGACAGTGAAAGAGGTTTTCCTCACTGTAATCATTCCTCCTGTTCATACTGGATATTAAAAGATCCTTCAAATGTGCTTTCAATGTAAGTGATGGAGGACAAAATCCACAGTGTGTCCAGTCATTTTGACCAAAAATGCATTTAAAAGTTGATGTAAAGCTTATATGAGGCTTCAGCAGTCTGAGCAGTCTTAGTCATATCAAGTGGATATCTGACACATTTACAGTCTTTTTAGCATAAAATTCCCTCTTTGTGTTTCCTCGGACAGTGTTTCCCTGTTGAGCTGTGGTGGAAGTATAATAACAAAAAGAGGGACTTTGGCACTAAAAAGACTAAAGTTGAAAGATATCTACTTGATTTGACTAATTTGGCTGACTGTTGTTTTAAGACAGACTTGAAAATTGTGAAACCATCCTTAACGCAAAGTTCACCAATTATTACCATTTTTAGTACTAAATTAAAAAGTCACATGCAGAGAACCACATAAACCAGTTTCCGAATTCCATGCAGTCTTGACAGCATTTGTTTTACCTTGATAAATAGATTTATCATTAGAAAAATATCATATACCTATATATCAAAGACCCCGTTTTCTACAATCATGCTAAGATCGAAATAATTATGGGAATGATATGAGGGAATTATTCTACACACACACACACAGTAGTATGGTAATTGTAAAAATACAGTGATGTGCTGTTTTATTGAGACAGGCATGTACTAAAACGATCAAAGCAATGAAGTTTGACAGCTTTGTGGTCAGTGATGCTCTCTAATAGGGGTGTGCCTGAATATGAATACGTTATTTGAAAAAGCACAAATAGTGTGTTTTTTACAAATATGTATTATTGATATTTATTCTATATATTAATATCTTAAAAATTATTTGGTTTTTGGAAGAATAAAAACCCCATGTCAAATACCAGCTTGCAGGTCGGTTACATCACTATCTCAGTGTCTCTCCTCTGCTCCGCTGTTACGTCTATCAGCAGGTCTCAACGAGGGGAGTCACATCCACCTGCTACATGATGCACATTTCCTTATTTGGACATCACTCCTGGAGTTGGGGGTGTTCCCCAGAGATAAAGCTGAGCTACTGACACAAGTGAAGTGCTCCCAAGGGACTCTCCATAACCTGTTGAGACTCCAGTTCGAGACCCAGTGTGGGGACCTCTGTAAGATAGTTTATTCATGAACACTTATTGTAACACTTTAATTTTCTAAAATTAAAAGCATAATAAAAACAAAAACAGGATTTTTAATTTTACTGCCTCAACAAATATAGATACAAATACAAATACTGGGCTCTCTGCACATCCCTACTCTCTAATTGTCAGCGTGTGATGCAAAGTCACCAACAGATAAGAGCTTCCTCTTGAAAAGATAAATATTTCTGGTTTCTGTAAGGCCAAGATATTTCTGTGGAATCAAACTCACAGCACACAAAAATAAAACCAAAAACAAAACAGGAGGTGGTTGATTCAAACTTTGAGTCAACTTACCTTAATAAGTTGAATGTTGAATGTTGAAAGTCACATTCAACTTACCTTAGTAAATTGAATGTGACTTTCAAATAATTGTCAATCACACAAAGTAATAAAATAATATAATGGTTTATAAAGGGTGATCTTTGAGTTACCGTGGTTGATCCAGGGGATGTCTGGCCTTCATCATGTGAAAGATTGGCTGATGCTTTAATTACTCTTATATACCTGCACCTGGGGCCTGGACTATACCAACCTCCTACAACAGCAAGCAGGATCTGGGAGGGAGAGAGCCTTTTGTTTGTGTTTGTTTATTTTGCAGTTAAATTTGTAAATATAATTTACAATTATTGTGGTTAGATATTAATATTGAGTTAGACACAAACTGTCTATGTAGTGTTTGTCATTAATTTAGTTATTGTGTTTTGTCCACCCCTCGTTTTTGTTAAATGGTTTGACCTGCCAGTATATATAGTACCAGTCAAAAGTGTTATGTTGGGGCAGAGGTGAGGAGACAGGGACATGATTGGACAAGGTATTTATTGCAAGGAGGGGAAATGGGATGCAGGTATTGGGAAGCTAGGACTGCTAGCTGGAAACCTGGGGCTGAGACTTGGGCTGGTAGGAGCTGGTAGGACATCCCAGGCAGGGAAGCAGGGCTGATGAGACAAGGGACAGGTGATAGGGACTGGAGCCAGAGCAGATGTGACTGCAGAGAACAGAAGACAGGGTTAGACCAGGGGCCTGCTTCAGAAAGCAGGTTCAGCAAACTCTGAGTCTAACCCTGAACTCTGAGTTGATGAACCTCAAGATGGGAAACTCAGTTTTCGGTTTCAGAACAGCTGATCAGTCAGTTCAATCAACTCTGAGTATGTTCACTCTGAGTTAAGCGCGTGCAAGAAAAAAAGCCATCATCAATGGAGCCCCGATACTACGAGTCACCATGGCAACAGGTAAATAAAAGGCAGAATCTCCATTTTAATCAAGTGGACGTAGAGATATGAATGCATGTGTGTGCGGACGTTGCACATCTTTTATCTTTAAAAAAAAGAGCCTGTGTCAAAGCGGGTAAAGTGTCAATAAGTTAAAACAATAAAGTTTTATTCGGTGTTGTCCATTAATTCATCATTTAGCAAACTTACATTTCATTAATGATGATAAAGTGGAATCTTCATACCGATTGTTTAAATTTAAACTGAGATTACACATTATTTGCAACAAAGATTTCAGCACAGGAGCTGCGCTAACAAACTGACAGCTGTCTTGTGCACAGAGTTCACAGAAGGACATGCAGAGGTTTTATTCTGAGCTGAGGATGAATTCACGCTGTGTAATATCTGAATGTCAGAGAAAAAAAACGCTGTTCAAAGAAATGACTGATGCACATAAAAGCAGTAACTTTAGAAAGTCCTGAGTAACTAAACTAATATCCAACCAGGATTTAGATTCTGACAGATAGTAAACCTCTGCTAATGAATGTGCTTTGATACGAACTGAATGCATGAGGAAATGAAACAGCGAGTCTGGCTCTGTCAGAGGGAGACAAACAGAAACTCAAGGTTTGTTGAAGAAAACCTGCCAGCGAGCAGGTTAGCTTCACAGAGTCAGTTACTGTGGTAACTGACCCCAAGTTTAAGTTAACTCTCTTTCTGAAATTGAAAACCCAGAGTTTCCCTCAACTCAGGGTGAACAAACTCAGAGTTTTCACTAAACCCGCTTCTGAAGCAGGACCCAGGAAAACAGGCAAGATAACAGGACAAATGCAGGAGAAGTGGCTTGAAGTGTAGACAGATTGGTGCAGAGGCTATGAGCTGGCAAGGCTGAGTATAAGTAGAGGTCTTGATTATGAAATGGGGTACAGCTGGTGGGGGTCTGCTCTGACTCCAGCACACCTGTCTCTACTCATACAATAACAGACACACAGGGAGAGAGAGGGAGAGAGCCACTGGGGAAGTGGCAACAGGTAGGAGACACAGGACTGGGGCAGGAATTGTGACAAAAAGTTTGAACACACTTATTCATTCAAGGGTTTTTCTTTATTTTTTACTATTGTCTACACTGTAGAACAACACTGAAGACATCAAAACTATAAAATAACACATGGACTTATGTAGTAAACAAAAAGATGTTTACTACAAACCAAAATATATTTCATATTTTAGATTCCTCAAAGTTGCCACTGTTTGCCTTGTCAATCCGGAAAATTTCAAGAACTTTGAAAGTTTCTTCAAGTGCAGTCACAAAAACCATCAAAGGCTATGATGAAACTGGCTCTCATGAGGAGCGACTCAGGAAAGTGATAGGGAAAATCTTGTACTTGTTGAATAACTGTTGAAGAGACTCCACAGGCTCCAGCTGATGCGTACTTGAATATATGAAGTTTATTGAGAACAAATATCTGATGTCAGAGAAGCCTTTGGCACAGTGAACACATGGATACAGTCGCACCAAAAACTTCAATTGAAAACAATCACTTCTTATAGAATTGCTCAGGTCATGCCACCAGGAAGGGGAGAAGCAAAGGGCACTTTGTGTCAGAATGAACTCTAATTGGAAAACAATACGGGCAGCTGTTGTTACCCATCTAAGGTTACCACCTTATCTTCCAGCCTGGCACTATGAACCTAAAACATGTCTTGTATGAGAGCTTGGAGGCCAGAGTCAGGCCCTGTAGATGAAAACTGTAGAACATCTCTGCTTCACAAAGACCTAGAGTTCCCTCTGCTGCAGAGGCAACCCTGTCTCCTAGAAATTATCTTCATATACATCTAAACTATTTTCCAATTATTTTGTGTTGATAAACATATTGCTGCCTGGATTATGTTCTCAGGTAATGGTTTTTTTCTTTTCTTTTTTTTTGAATGAATAAGGCTACATTTATATATGGCTTTGAAGTTTGAGGGAGGAGGTCAGGGTGGATGGGGAATGTACAAGATGCCTCTGATGCTATAGATCGTAATTCAACAGCGTTACATTTCTAGTAAAGTGTATTTGCTGTTGCAGCATCGTTGTATATTAACATAATTTCTAAGTGACAGACATAAATTGTCAATTAATAGCACCTCAGATTAGAGCCCACATCAATGCTTCCCAGACTGGTACTGTATGTTCCCCTCATGTGTCATTAGTGAGGTCAGTTTTGTCTCTGTTGAGGTTAGTCAAGTTATGCAAGTTTGAGGTCTGTTCTGATGATCTCTTTTAGGACCCTATTCAGTTATTAATCACAATTGCTATGTTCTTTTTGGGTAAATAAAAAAGCACCTTTTGAAACTACAAAACCCAGCGTCCTGTGCCTTGCTGTTCAGTCCCTAACACAGTTGAAAGGAAAACCCTGAATAAATAAGCGCAGAAACATACAGCAGGGTTTAAATACAGGTCACGGGACTCACTGAGTGGTTTGTTGACCATAAAATGATGTTAATCATATGTTATAGCCTTCCCAGTCACCAGATCTCAACCCAAATGAACAACTATGGCAGATTTTGAAGTGATGTGTTAGACAGCACCCTCCATCACCATCACCCTCCCATAGAGTTCCACATACATGGAGAATCTGTGTCAAAGAGCACTGTGGCTCGTGAAAGAACAACACCTCAAAGTCCTGCCTTTGTACATACACCACACACCCTGACCTCGCCCCTTTGTGGTAAAAGAATGTAGCACTTCCTGAACTGTAAGAAATTTTGCCAGTTAACATACTGGTAATCCAGGCAGCTATTACTGTACATTCAAAAGGCAAAAAAAAGACATTTATTAGCATTATTTTCATGAGACAGGGTTTATATAGTTGATCACCACAACACTGTCAATATTGGACGATTCGGCAAAACCCCAAATTCTGTTCTCGACATTTTTATTTTGACATCCAACATCAACATTTTAGAAGTCCTCCTGCATATGTAAACTACATGATGGTTCAGGTTAGGCAACAATCTAGGTTATGACAAATAGACTATGGTTAAAGGCAAATAAAATACTTGATTAAGATTAGGGAAAGATTGTACTTATATTTAATATGTTATTTGCATCTCTGTGACGGGACACTAGCACTGGTCACTGGCATTTTCAAAGAAATTCACTCTGTAGAGTTTTAAGCAGAATTGGAAAACATCAGCATCAGCAATAACAGAGAGAAAAAATCATGCACTTGTAAATTAATTTGATCTAACCACAGGTAGAGAGCCAATGAGGCTGGCTGCCTGTGACATTATCTGTCTGATGGCTCTGAACACAAAAGACACAGGGTGATGTGTGGGAGGGAGGGAGCTGAGGAGAGAGGGGTGTCAGGAAGAGGGAGGGTATTTGGATGATTTTTGGGGGATGGTGTGGGGTATCATGGAGAGAGGGGGAGCAGGGATATGGCAGATTGTTTGCCACATAAACATGACAGCTTGCAAGCTACTGGATATACTGTCTCAGCCTCCAATTACATATTACTTCCATATTACAATTATGTTGTTTTTTGATAAAAGTATGAGAATATGATAAATTGTTTTCAGACATAAAAAGGAGAACATTTTATCTTATAGTTTTTTTTTTGGGGAGGGAGGGGGAGGGTCAAATGTCTATTTTTCAATCACCAACACATTAACAATTAATAACAAAAGATCATAGAGCTGCAGGGATTTTTACAACAAAAACGTGTGAATTTCGAGTGAATTCGGCCCTGCCAATTTCATTTCCATTTCATGTCTATTTTAAAGCCTGTGTGACAGGGAGCTCCTCTGGTGGGCAGAGCTCCAAAGGCGCCAATTGGAGGTGTCATGTGGAATCATTTCATTACACTGTGTGAGGGAATTAACCCTGACGTTCAGTAGCAGGGCTGTAATTTGGGATTCACAGCGTTAAAGAAGATTGCCTGTCAGGTTTGATCCAATGCCAGGTTTTTATTACACGCACTTGAGGGTTTTCCATCTACCATTAAATGTTTGAGAGTTGATTAAGGTTAAATTTGGAACATCAGCAAACACAGCATGCTTTGTGTCTTGTATATTTTACTGGAGCTGGAAAAGACCTTTATAAGACTATGTTATTAATGATGCAGATCTTCATTTGTTGGCTTAGTAGGCACCTCAACCCCGGTGTACCTTACTGATCATTGCCCATTTCCAGTTGGGTACCACAAAGCCTTACCCTGGGCCCCCTCCTCTTTTTATTTTCTTTATAAGAATCATACAAACAACTTGCACTAGTTCTTTGTTTTTCTATGCAGATGCCACAGCTACCCACTGATTCATATTGTCCGCAGTATGTACTATATGCCAATAGTCATAGTACTCTGTTTTGCAGTTAAAATACATATATTCCTTATAATTTTGTACTAAAGTTGCAATACATGAACAGATAGACATCAATCAAACAGTAACTTTAAATGCTGCTGCCAAATTAACTTCACAAAGAGAAAGCAAAGGAGAAAAAAAAATCCAGAGATTTTTTTGTTTTTGTTTGAGATTCCCAAGTGGCTCTTTAACCACCATCCATAATTAGTTTTCTTTTTTTCCAGATTTGAGCAGCTTATCCATTTCCTTTGTGTAATACATTGTGGAAAATAGTATACATCAACAGCACACTCAAGTTGTTTGTGGTATGCATACTGTACTTTTTTTTTAAATAGACTTGATTTTGGGAAAGGTGGGCTTCTGGTTCATAGGGTTTTACACTTAGGAGCATCCCACTATTATTTCAGTTATTTAATAAAAAAATGGGAAAGGTTCATGGCCATAACAACAGAGCTCAACACTGTTTAGCGGCCGATTCTCATTTCACCTCAACTCTCATTTGTCAACACATGTCAAAAGTTCACATTTTGGTCATTGTGACCTAAATTGTGAGCTATGTATCTGTGTGTTGTAAAGATTCACTAATTTTGCATTATTTTTTCCACTTCCTTTTCCATCACCTGACTTCCTGCCGTCCCTTTTCTTTCTCACTAATTGGTTGGTTGGTTCACACTTCATTATCTTGATTCATTTCACCTGTGCACTCTAGTCCTATTTAAACACTCTCATTCATCCTTTCACTTCTACACGGGGCAGCAGAATTGGTAAGAAGTTTATTTTTGCACCATGATTTATCCTTAGTTTTGTTGAAACAATATTTCCTTTTTAAAGACAGAATAATTTTCTGTGTTCATTTAATCTTGTGTTTCTTTTCTTTCAGATATAGACCCATGTGTGTCTTTTTCCCCCCTTGCTTTTCCCCATACACGTCTACAATCCACATTATTAAACAAATATCTTGAGAGTGAATTCAAGTTTTCATGGTCTCCTTCATACGCATCCTGACCGATGCCCATCACGATAGTTTAACTCCTGGAACCCTCCTATTATATACTGTGCTTGAAAGCTCAGTTATTAGTGAGTGAGTAGTAAGAACATTCATGCACAGCTCATTTCTCAGATTTCATCAGCATATGAACTCACCACAAGTCTGTATTTTCCACCTGCATTATCATTTAACAATAAAGTCAGTAAAAATAGACTTACTTTCTGTAATGGATAACCTAGCTCAGGCCTGTTTACAATTGCTATGGATCATTTTGGGCAGTAATATAAAGAGTATGTGATCTGTAAGGCCAAATACTGATCGAATGAAAAAAGAAATATATAAAACACAGTAAGTGTGCTTTGGTAAAGATCACTGTCAGATTTAGGAACATCCTTTATGTTCAGAAACTATTCACAGCCTGCATCGATACTGGAGCTGAAAGACCTTCAATGTGGCTGCCAGAGGGTGAACTGTTATTTAGGCTGTTACTCCTCTAATCTCTATCATGCATCTTTTTTGTACTTCCTCTTTGCTGTTGTGACAGTAAATCTTCCTGCATGGGATAATTGTTGTAGTTATGTTTGTTTGCATGTGGAGAACAGCAAAATGTGGATTCTGTAATTCTGTAAACGTGTTCAGCTATGAAATCTTCTGATGTCCCTGTACCATGTGACACTTTCTGTAGTTCAGGTGTTGTTTGAATCCTGTTGGAAACTATTCCACCTTGGTTTTATCACAGCAAAGTGACATCCACAGTTCTGTTGTTTGTTGGTTTTAACATGCTCTTATTCTTTTGTTTACAGTGCGTCCTCAGTGATGCTGGAAGTGTTTGTTTTCCACAAAATACCAATTAACCCGGTCCTCAGCTCGCCTCCTCCATGTTAGTCCATGGGATTAAACACTAGATGACTTGGCACCGTTCCTGTTGTCAGAACCTACAGCATGACATTTCAAATCAGCCCCAGTGATATTTAGTTGGTTTTGATCCTCCTGACTGGAATTTAATAAAACGGATTACAGCAAAGAAGCACAGAAAGCAGGATGTTCCAAAGCTGATCAGTACGTGTTTTTCATGAATGTTGTCCTGCTTTCATCGGACATTTGTAGAGTTCCTTGTTCACATGCTGTTGTATTATATTTAGTGTTTGAATGCTGTTTCCAAAGCATTCAGCAGGTGGAGACTAAAAGCCTAAACACACACCTCTCTAACAATATTATAGAAAGGAAAGTGTAAAGTACCAAAATATGAATAATTTGCACAAAATATCATGTCACACATGTTTCATTGAAAGTGGTGTTGCTATCAGTCTTTTGAACAGTACTTCTAATGCTGAGATCAGACTGAGTGCAGAAAGGTTAAGGGACATCTGTGGACCTTCTGGCTCTCAGTCAGTGTCACTGGCATCACTTCCTGGCATGGGACCAGTCTAGGTCCATGTCTCTCCATCAGTTAGCCTACTGAAACTAGAAGCACTACTAGTTCAAGGATTATTTCTCCCTTTTATTCTGTGACTTTACTGTTAATTGAGCCTTGTCTGCAGACTATTTGAAGATACCAGTAAAAACAGTCTCTGCACATACCAGGTTTCCAGGTGTGTGTATGGGTATGTATGTATGTATGTATGTATGTGTGTATCTACCTATCTCTTTATCCATCCATTCATCCGTCTATCCATCTAAAATTCCACATTCTGCTCTGCACATTCTACACACTCTATCCAAGGCATTCCAGTCTGAGTGCTGCAGTCTGCTGAGTGTGTCTGGTGTGTGTTGCTGTCAGCAGGAGAAGCTGTACCATGGCTGAGCAGCCCAACATCTTCATTCACCGCCTGTCGTAATAATCCGCCACACGCCTTCATCTCAACACTGGAACATTTCACTGAGTCCTGTGTGTGTGTGTGTGTGTGTGTGTGTGTGTGAAGATGCAGCATGCTGCATATGGCCTGAGGACACTATTCTGTCACAGTCATCAGTTTGCTTTCAGTCCTGCAGGTGTTTGATGCTTATGCAAATCTTTTCATGATAACAGCTATACCATACTGTACATCTGTGTTCGTGTGTGTGTGTGATAGAAGGAGACAGATACAGAGAGGACACAATAGACAAAAGCAGAAGACAAAGCCACAAAGTACTGGAAACAGCGAGGATTAGATTAGATTATTTCTACAGTTTTCCCTCACCCTTTTCCCAGTTTCCATTCTGCTTTCAGCTGTTACTGGGCCACTTGTTGGAGAAAAAATCATGTTTACAAGATTGAAAATGATAGTGTTAGCAAAGTTTATTGCCCCCGTATATTAATAAGTGATACTTATTTTGACAAAATAATCTGAACTCAAGGTGCAGTCACAAGCTTTTTCTGCTACTCAGTTAATGATTCAACCTGAGCCATCTCCATGACAACTGATGAAGACTGGTTGAAAGCTCCATAAAATGTAAGTGGCTCCTGAGTTATGAGTATTTTCTCAAACCACCATTTCTAAGGTCAAGAACTGTCAGCTCAACAATACTTATTATTTATATTCATTATTCATAAGATTATTTAAGTCATTCAGTTATATAAAAAACAATAACACTCAGTAATAACCCATGTCATGCATTATTTTTGATACTACACAGCTCATTGTTGATTATCCCTTATACGTCTGTCTCTGAAAAAATAAGAAAATAGGAAACTTTAACACTGGAAACATGTCAAGTAGAGCAGAAAGAACAGAAAGCAAGATTTTATGAATCACTGAAGGAAGTAATGGTTACAGCAGTATAACTGTGTCCTAATGAACACCAATAAAACCCACTGAAGAAGGAAGAATCATTAAGAGCAAGACATGAAAATAGAACACAATGATTTTAAAAACATTTTATATAAGACTGTTTAAAGATATGGAGATTTGTAAAGATGTACCGATGTGCACAGTATATTTACCAAAATGTGAAATACGTGAGAAAAGTGAAAAAAACATTTTGACATTATTCAAATAATAACTGGAGAAGGTTAAAGAGACCTGAGAAAAGTACTTGTTTGTACTCTACTTTGGCAGTAGAAAGTACTGTTGGACGAGGGGAAAGATAAGGCAGCCAGTGTGGGATTGTCATGTGTGTTACTGGCTAGTGCTGATGGGAAACTTCATCCACCTCCATTGTTTTTGGGTTGACATAAGTTTCTGTGGCAGATATGTCAAACCTATGACCTATAAATCTGAAAATATTGGAATGACTTTGATTTGTTTTGTTTTTTTATAATTTGGTTGAACCAACCATTTAATTTAAATGCGAGTGAGTTGTTTAAGATATGATCTTATGCGTGTAATGGCAACAAAACTATAAGTTCTCTGAAGTGCTGTACTTGAAATATTGGTTGATGTAAACAAAACATATGTCAGACCTACATCCAAGCCATAACCTGGCAAGACGGAGGCCTGCATGGGAGGATGTGGCTTCTTCATTACACATAGGCCCATGAAGACAGTGGTGGTGTAAGCACAGCCTTTCAGTTGAAGCATCCTGAACATCCTGAATCTCACAATGGTGATGGGGAGATGGTAGGTCAGACAATGGTAGGTCTGGAATACAGCATGACATGATCGCAATGATATTTAAAGATCACAGAATATAGGGAGCAGAAATGTGAGAGAGAGGTAGAAAAGCAGAATATGAGAGAAATGATAATCATTGTTGGCAGTCATTGATATATATTCATATCAATGACTGTCAACAGCTTCCTTTAAATAATGTGCCAAATGTCAAGAAAATTGTTTACCATCCTTGTCTGACTGTCACTCAGACAGCTCTACAGTAATTTTTTTGCAAAAAGTCCCCAAAGCAGAATATGTCATACACCTATCCATCCATCTGTCCATCCTTGGGCCCATTTTTACCTCCGCCACCACCACCAGCCCCAATAAAAAAACTGAATAATTAAATCCTTGAGGCTCATATCACACAATACCAGTTGTGTGAAGGGAGGCGTATCACTGTTTACCAACCCTTACAAATGGCAAACAAGCATGGCAGAGCAGTGTGTGTGTGTGTGTGTGTGTGTGTGTAGACAGAGCAGCTGCTACTCTCTGGGTGTCTCCTAGGACCACAGCAGGTCTCTGAATGTTTGTAGTGTGTATGTGTATGTGTGTCTGTATGTTTGCTTAGAGAGGCATATGAAGGGCACTTCAATGAGACGGCTAACAAAACCATCAGACAAAGGCTGGGATAAAACACACACACACACAGACACACAGACACACACACAGGCAGAGAGAGAGAGAGAGAGAGTGAGAGTGTAATGTGAAGCTCTTTTGACATTCCTACCTTCCCTCTTAAACCCCTTAAATTCACCTGGCTTCCCAAAATTTTGTGGTATTTTGTGAAATGCAAATGTGTTCCTCCCCGCCTCCCTTCCCATCCCTTCCCCACCACACCCCTCGGGAGGAAAGGATTGGATGGAGATATGATTATAGACAAGAAGTAGTTGGCATGTGCAGAGCTGGGGCCAGACAGGCAGATGGGAGGATACACTTACATTCAACCTTAATGACCTGGATGCAATCGCTGGCTCAAGACGAGGTTTTCTAAAGGCCAGATTGCCATGAAATTGACTGTGGATATTCATGGATGAATCCGAACAATAGTGACCTCCCTGACCTTTCCTCTGGCACCATCATCAGGTTATTGTCATGAAATTTGAAAACACATTTACGCTCCCCACAGGGTGAACTTTTCCATTTTCTCTCGAAGCTTTTCCTTTTGTGCCAACCTCAGGACAAAATTGCAACTCTGCACACAAGACACTGTATCCTATCATCTAATAGGCAACTTGCATATTTAAGCCCATCTTCTGTAGCACCACCGTCAGTCATTTACACTTTTAGCCACACCACTGGCACCTTTATATTGTGTGGTATAATGAACATTAGAGCCTCTAGAGAGAGGCTGCCAGACTAAAAAGACTTAAAGGACGGGTTCACAATTTTTCAAGTCTGTCTTAAAACAACAGTCAGGAGCCCAAATGAACACTGAAATTATTTGTTCTTGCCAAAATCATTCCTCCTGTTCATACTGACCATTAGAAGATCCCTTCATAATGCACTTACAATGTAAGTGATGGGGGACAAAATCCACAGTCCTCCTTCTGTGTAAAAATGTATTTAAAAGTTTATCTGAAGCTAATATGAAGCTTCAGCATCCAAATGAGTCAAATCAAGTAGATATCTTTCAACATAAGCCTTTTTAGTACCAGAGTCCCTCTTTTTGTTACTATACTTCCACCGCAGCTCAACAGGGAAACACTGTCCGAGGAAACACAAAGAGGGAATTTGATGCTAAAAAGACTGTAAATGTGTCAGATATCCACTTGATATGACTAACTCAGACTGCTGAAGCTGAATATAAGCTTCACATCAACTTTTAAACATATATTCTTTTAAAACAAGAACTGTGGATACTGTCCCTTCCACTGAAAGTGCATTTTGTTCTAATAGTCAGCATGAAATGGAGGAATGATTACAGCAAGAAAAACACACGTCAATCTTCATATGGGAACAAAAGATAAAAATTTGTGAGCCCGTCCTATAAAGGATCATTCTGGTTCATTAAAATTTGGAAAACATATCTTTGTAGTATTGTTCATAATTTCTATCAGTTATTAAACCATTGTGCTCACCAAAGTAATAGCTGAGAACTGGAAACATGGTGACACCATTAAGAGGAAGAATAAATCTCTGTCCCAACATACATCTAAACAGGATTTTTTTAGTACAAATATACTTTCTAATCTTGATTTTTGAATGTGCTGTAAATGGGCACTTTTGTCCCAAAATGTAATGCACAAGAAAATACAGTAGCTACTCACAGCTGACAAAAGTAAAAAGTGGAGGAAAGCTTTATTTTATGGGTCCATAATTTCCTAATAATTTCCATTTCTTTCCAGTTTCCTGGAAAGAATGTAATTTGGTACTAATTATAAGTTAAACAGACAGTGTTCATTTGGTACAGTTCCATTTAATTAATTCCAATTAATTGCTAGTGTAACCTCGAGAGTCATTTAGTCAGAGCACAGCAGGTCAGCTGAACATGCAAAATGTGTCTGTAGGTAAGTATACAACTTGACATATAGTATATGGAGCATAAAGTTTGCAGTAATAAATGAATAATGAATGCATATTATTTTTTTAGTTTCAGTGGAGCATCTATTCAATAGTAACTGTAAATAAAATATGTCTCTATTTCCCCTATAATTACTACCAAATTATGTAAGTAGTTTGCGTAAAATGTTCAGGATATTTTTAAAGAAATGGCCACTAGGCCACAAAATCCCAATAATATATCAGTTCATATATACATAACTTATATCTCAGTTTCTCATGTTGTTAACATTGTAAAGAAAAAATTATGTGTATGTGCTGAAATCATTGACAGTAGGGTAGTTGTGTGAATAACATATGGTATACTTGTCAAATGTCAGAATGTAATAGCTGTTCACAATACATGTTTTTGGAAACATTTATTCAGTGAGAATCTTCAAGGAAATTATCAGGAAATCACAGACCTGTGAAACAACATGTTACTATATTTTCATGATATGACCAGGTGAAGGTGACTTCAGCTGAGGGTGTGTGCATGTAATTCTGCTACCTGAGTCCACACCTTATAAGAAATACAATTCTTTACCATGTGACTGAGGTGTTAAATTGAATAGAAGTATTTTACATGTTTGTGTGAATGGACAGCAGGTCCTAGTGAAGCCAGTGGGTTAACTCACTGCAAATGTAAAAAGTTTGTCATGGCATTTTCAACACAAAATGAATCAAGAGGCAGAGATATACAGCGCTGGCTCCAATACATTATATTTGAGGGAAAGTGTCTGTCAAGTAGTGGGGCTCCTACTGTTATTGTCTCAGAGCTATGCTCCCCTCTAGTGTTGAATATCTGTCAGCAACAGACAACACATCTGACAGAATAGAAGAGTTAGTGTAGCACAACAAAAAAGCAATATTTAAACAACTGTAATATGTCAACCTACTGTTTTGAGCTGACTAAATGTGATGTTTTTCTGTCTGGATAAGAGTTCTACATGCAAGCCAGTGTTGTAAAATGAAACCTCTATGTGTGTGTTAAAGATCTGACATTTAACGTGTGAAGAGCATCCTCTTGCTTGGTGTATTGTTTAGATGTTTGTGCTCAAGGTCAGGAAGCATTTCCATTCAGAGCTTTATCATTAGACTGGATGATGAGCTCTGACAATGGCTCAGAGACAGATCAATACACCTGGCCAGGGCTCTTTCACTAGCTGCCTCTCAATCAATAGTCAGTGTCAGACTCAGCAGTAGATCACCGCGTCCTGTCTACTCTGTTTGGCCTCTGATTGAAGGACAGAGGTGGGGAGATGTGCTTTTTACTTAAAGAAATGAAAGTTAGCCTAATTTTCGAAATGTTTTTATAATAGTGGATGAGGAATGTGTAAATGTATGTGATGCCTCCATACACTGGAGAAAGAATACATTTAAGGAAGGTGATATTTAAGAGAAAACTATGACTGTGTGAGGTCACACAATTTCAATTGGCCAGTTTGTGATGTAATGCTCATGCACAGTCAATAAAATGTATTCATTTATGTAATTAGTGGGACCATGTACAGTGTTAAACATAAATGTTACCATTTGATGTACTGTACCAGAGTTAGCTTATAGCTAATTTTCACCTGCAGTCCCTTTGGCAGGTCACAATTAAAACATATAACAGCACAATAATGAACAGTACAAAGCAAAAAACACACAGGACACATAATACAAAATACAAAGCTACACACAATAGCATAGCACATACGCCCACAATGTCAACTAGAAATTAATATTGTAAGCTTGTCAAGTTAAAAGCAAGATTATTTGCGTCCATAAGACCATGAGATGAAATTTAAAGTCAGTGGTTACAAAGCTGAATAGTTTTTAGCAGATTTTTTAATTTGGTTTTGAACATACTGATGGAACTGCAGTTCTTCATGTCATCAGGTAGGACATTCCACTGAGTTGTGGTTTTCACAGAGAAAGCTGCCTGCCCTATTGCAGTGCGACGAAATGGTATAGTACAATCTTTTATAGAGGATATTCTGGAGGATCTAATAGAACTTACTGAGCGAGTGTACACAAAGTCACGTAGTGGAGGAGGCCAAACCATTAAAAATTTTATACTATTTAAAATAGTACTCTGCAATGGATAATTTTGAAACACTGTGTCCTCACTGCACACTATACACTAATTCTAATTGTGTTTTTGATTTCACACTGGAAAAAAGACTGAAACATACCAGAGTATGTAATTATACTTAAAAAGTATATGATACGGACATTGCTTGCCTACACAATAAATTTCGGAGGCCTGGGCCTACCAGGAAAAGCACATGTGTAACCAGTAACATTAATGAGGTCTTTATCGTGCCAATAAGCTTTACTTGTGAACCAACATGGACAATATCAGGACCTGCATTGGGACACCTAAATGGAATGTAGCCATCATTAGTCCTATTGATTACACCTTTGTGTTTACTGATGTGACAAGTCAACATGTACTGTGATAAAGAACAATTTTAAGAGGAGCCATTGCACCATATCAGAAAAATTAGCATTTATGCATGCTATTTGTTATGTTTTTAAAAGCTGCACCAGTCAATATTATATACTAACAATGGGGTCAATCATAGTGACAAACCCACTGAGAATTATCACCACCTCTGCAGTTTATCCTCTTTCAGCTCATAGTTTTGGTTTTGTACACTACTGGCCCATATATATTTATATTATATATTACTCATATTTTTTTCAGGGGTTGGTGGAGACCAAATGATAGCTAAAAGGAGAGTGAATATTAGATTTCATCAGGTCAACACAAACATGACTCCAAATGAATAATAATGTTTCTCTCTGTTTGCTGGAGGTGGAAATTGTTTGCTAACATGTTAGCCATATTGACTTTATAAGGTGATATTATGTCAGTCTTGGCAAAAGAGAGGCAAGAGAGAGGTAAAAAAAACAAGTTGTGGTTAGGGGAAGTTACATGTAGGGACAATTTCTTAAATAACAACAGTGTATCCTGCAGCTGCAGCAGAGTTTGCCAGATACAGTTGGTGAGTACCAGTTTTAGCTTTGGTCTCTATACAGACATGATGATACCAAACCTGACAACCTCACTGTGATGACAAGACTCCAGGATGCTGTGCACATGCCGCTTTCATGTCATATGGGATGATTGGTAGAAATGCTTACAGACCATGTTTTAAACTTGCATGTGTTACTATATCTGTTAAATTTAGGATTAGTTATTGTATTGAACAATAGACTTTGTGTTTTCAGGCTCTTCTGTGTTATTATTATCATAGATACAATCATAATTACAACTTTGATATTGATGCAAACGATATTAACAAGTTGGACTCGAGTAATATGACATGTAGCCTAAATGCAACTGTTACTGTACCTGGCTGTTGTTTGCAAATTCCCTGATGTAACCCCCTAAAACCACAAATTGTTAATTTTACATTTTTGTTTGTGTAAAGATAAAATGTGTTAATTAGTGAGCTTTGGTTGGTTTAGTTTAGAACTTTAGAGGGAGGCAGGCTAGTTTCCCAGTGCTACCAGTCTTTATGCTAAGCTAGGCTAACTACTTCCTGACTCCAGCTCTGTACTACTAAACAGACATGAGACAGATATCTCACTCACAGAAAGACAGCAAATAAGCATTTGAAAGATTTACATCTTGAGTAGTAAAAGTGCAGACAGGAGAGGAAGTCAAAGTACAGAGGCTGAGATGTGCTGATCAGGGGAGTGACCATGGTATAATTTTTTTCTGGAGAGTTTAAGCGTGTTGATGCTGGGAAAATAGGAAGATGATGTATCCTTACTGGCTGAAGCATGTCAGACCATGACAGTGCTTGTATAGACACAGCCAGTGTGACAGTGGGTGTGGGTGTGACGATCACATACGGCTGGTCTGTGTTTCCCATAGCACATTGTTGGTTTTGTTCTTCTCATGAATTTTGTTTAAGAAAAATTTTGAATCATTCCAGCCTCATCCTTTAAATATTTCAAGACTGGTAAATGGGATTAAAATGAAATGTGAAATGTTTCAGTTTCTGTGCATTTTATTCAAACACAGGTCAGTAGATGTGTAGAGTAGCATCAGAGCTGTATTCTGCCATCTTAATTGCTCTGACTTAAGCCTTCCTTCTCACCCAAAGGAAACAAATCCAGTACAGAAGACACTGCTGTGTGTGTATTTGTCAGTAGGCTATGTGTAGCGATTAAACACAGTCGACAACAGAATCAATGTGTATTCCTTTGACATGCCCTCGCAGGATGATGCCTTATTGCCCTGGGACCACCTCTGGCTGTCTGCTCTGTCTCTGAACTGGTCCTCTAACAACGTTATCTCTCTCTTTCTGTCTCTCTTTGTCTCAGTCTGGTTCTTTATCTCTTCATACTGCTCTGATGCCAACCCCCTCTTCAATTTCCATCTTTCAGAGATTTCTGACTCTGGCTCTCTCAATTATTCACCCTGACTTGGGATCTTACAGGTAAACATTGCATGTTGCTAATTAATCTTTTATGTCTGCTGTGTGAGAGTGTGTTTATGGCAGACAATAACAAAAGCCCTTCTTATTACCACAGGAATTTGCTTTTGAGGGGCTTACTGTGACAGACAGATGAGTGGAAATTTTCACTGCTGCCAATGATACCTGGGAGCTTGAGAAACAGCTGAAAGACTGGCTGATATAGCCTACAACACAGTGATACTGATGTGTGTTTGTGTGTGTGTGTGTGTGTGTGTGTGTGTGTGTGATAGGGACTTTGTGATGCCTCCATTGACCACTTAGTGTATAGGATTGTTAATGTTCACAGGTTTATTAAAGCATTTACCAGGTGATGCTCCCCCATCTGGAGCAATTAATGAGGTTTGAAGAATGAACAATATAATATTGATTTTAGCTGGGTGTACATGATGAATAAACAGTTATTTACACTGCATTTAAAAACTATGAAAGAAAGAAGACAAAAGTACAAGTCATGTGAACAAGTACAGAAAACTTTTATGCCACACACATACACATAAACAGGCCCACTAAGTACATTATTTACCATATACTGTACATTACAGTGCAACCATCCTCCTCTACATCTGTGGCTTTAGCTGCCCCGAGTCATCCAGTCATTCCACTCTGTCTGGTAGCTACTTAACTTGAAGGAGATATAATGGATTGCTTTGTCCTTTTCCGAGAAACAAAGTCACATTGAAGGAAGAGGATGTGACCGTTTTGAAAACCTCCCATTTTTTCCCAGTACACAACTGTATTTTGTCTAACTTAGTAGTAAAGGGTTCACCAGTTCTTTTCACAGAACCGGTTCCTTTGAGTTGATACATATAATGTATGGAACCATTTGAGTTCTGATATTTTTTGCAAAATAAGGCATCAGTTTCTCCATGACACTCCATTATAGTACATGCACGTTTGACAGCTAGCATTGCCTGCCCCACAAAACTTCTATTCAATGCATTACCAGTCATCGTGTATAAGTTTACATTACATTTATAAAGATAATAAAAAATAAAAAGCATTCATTTTAATGCATTGATCCAGCATCACACTTGTATGTAGGTAGGCTACATACGATGTTACAGAAATGTCACTGACCAATAATCTGTCGTTGTTTTTGAGGAGCAAGTAGCAGACATTCTAGTTCGAGAGACCAGTTCGTTCATTCTCGTTCAGTTCAATCTGCCGTCTGTCTTGACTCAAGTCCGATTCAATCAGTCCTTGCTTGTTCATTCAATGCTGTTGCTGCACTACGTAACGTGCATAACAACAAAATGAGCAGAAGGAAGAGTAGTCCAAAAAACAGAAGAGACTGGGGCAAACTGATTAATTTGCAGCCTTTAATTGTGCAAACAGACTAACGTTTTGACACTACTATGTCTTCATCAGAGTCAGAGTGGACAAAGACATGAGGCAAACAACATATGTAATCAGCCTAGACCAGGTGTGCCGTTGTAATTAGATAATAGGTTGAACAAATCTATTGGATGATGCATCCAAGGGTGGGAGTTGCCATAATCAGTGTCCAAGTGCCGCACCCTCAACACCATGTCAGGAGCAAAAGAGCACAAACCACTCCTAATTCATAAAATACAGGAAGAGGAGTCCAATTTGGAAACATTTTGAATCTATTTCATCCACAAAAGCAAAATGCAACATTTGCAAAAAACAATTTTCTGTTGTGGGCAGATCAACCACAAATATGAGAAGGCACCTCACAAACACCCTACTGTGCAGATTTTAGAGAGAGAAGACAACACCACTGTCACCTCACAAACAAGTACAACAGCCAGTTCAACTTTGTCAACCATTGTTGCAGCTGGCTCCTCAGAAACACAACCATCCTACTCTACATCTGTGGCTTCTAGCTCCTCTACCTCTACAACAGAACCAGTACTGAGACCAAAAAGACCACAACAAACAACTGTGGGTTCCTTTGTGTGTAGACCTATGGGCCCAATAAGGCAACGCCAGCTGGATGAGTTATTAAAAATGATGGCTCAGGATTTCCAGCCATTTTGACTTGTAGAGGACAAGGGCTTAGAAGCTCCACAAAAGCACTGGACCCATCAGTCCTTTCCATCGGGAGGGCCATAACAAAAACCCATCTACCTGATATGTATGGCAATCTGCAGGATGAAGTCCTCCAGAAAATGAAGAAGGTGACAGCAGTTTGTCTCACCACCGACTGCTGGACGTCAGTGAACTTTATGTCAGTCACATGCCATTATGTGGATGGATTTCAATTCATCTCACATTTATTTGACTACTTTTCACTCACAGAGTGTGTCATGCACAGGAGTACTACAGCCTCTAAGAAACTAAAAGCCACACAGCAGCAAATGGGCTCCACGTATCACATACTTGAGATGTTTGTGGAGATAAAAGATGCCATAATCACCACACTAGCACTTGTCAGTGTCAACCCCATGCTTAACACCTTTTCTGAGGAAGAGTGGGAGAAGATTCAGCAGGCCTGTGAAGCACTGAAACCTCTTCATGATGTCATAGTTGAAGCCAGTGCAGAGAAGCAAGTTGTTAAATTAATAATACATTAATTCATTAACATTCATAATGTTAACCTAAATCATGATAGAATTTGTAACTATGTTCAACTAATCTACAGATTCTCATGTGACATTATTTCATTTATATCCATTTATTTTACTACAGGTCTGTGACTGCCTCTAAAGTCATCCTGATGGCAAAAGGCCTACAAAAGATTGTGACCAACCTGAGACGGCAAGGTTCAGTCCATTCAGGTTCAGTGTGTGTGTGTGTGTGTTTTTATGTGTATGTGTGCGTATCTTAGGGGAGTATTGAATGACTAAATGTAAAAAACAAATGGACAACAAGTGGAGCAGTGCCAAACACAGCAGCAGCCCATGGAGGAAGACTGCTTGGTGTGGAAACACTCTGCTTTCTGCCAGCTACAACATATACCACAGTGTCAGGTAGGATGGAGTTTCCTGAACTCCTTCCCTGTTGAGGGTCAAGTCTTGGCTTAGAGAGTGTTTGTACAATACTGAGTTGTACAAAATTCAGTCAGTTACAAAGCAATCAATAGCTTTGTGAGCATCACTGAGTCATCAATTGATATTATTAGCAACAAAAAAACATAAATTTTGTATTTTTGTCTAGTTCTTCACAGAATGGCTGTCTTAATGAGCTTAGAGTACAGAGAAGCGAAAACACTTTGACTCAGAAATGGTAAGGGAGGAAACACACAAAGAATAGCCTATCAACACCATAAGAGGAATCGTAAACATAATATCATATCATCGGATTGAAACTCTTTCATCTGTCTAATTGTGTGTGTGTATGTGTGTGTGTGTGTGTGTGTGTGTCTGGGGGGAGTATTGGATGGGTAAATGCAGAAAACAAATTTCTCTATAAGAAAGAAAACCATTATTGTGTGGAGTGAAAATAGTGTAGCATAATTTGCATCTAGAGATTGAAAATATTAAATTGTAACAAATGTTGTATTATTTCTATCAATTATATGTTTTGAAAAGTTTACATGGACTATTATTTCATTTTGTTGCTCAATCTGTGTTAAATACCGGGACCCCAGGTATGTAGGAGGAACGTTTGGCAAAAAGCCCATGCAACTACTGGTCCATGATGGCACTGAGGAAGTGAGAGTATTACTACATAATTAATATTTACTGCATATCTTCATGTCTCCTCCACAGCCTCCCTCCTCCTCTGGACGAGACAGGTAGAGCTTAAGACACACCCACTGCTGTTACTCTTGCTTACACACACACACACACACACACACACACACACACACACACGCACACGCTCCTTTTTTGAGCTGTGTTTCTCAGTTAACTTAGGGTAACATCAATGTTATCTAGCTATATATCACAACACTTACTGATCTCAGTGATGTGACTTTGGTGGCAAAATTTTTAAGTGCCTGTGGGCACCACTGGCATGCTTGCCAACATTCCCAAAATATGTGAGGTTTTCTCGGGTGGGGGTGGGGGGTGGTGGCAGTGGATGAAGTGAAAGATGACGTTTTACTTGAGTTGACAACAGCTGCGCTTCTTACTGTAAGTACAAAAAAAACCATCGCAAGTAAAAAGCCAATAAGCACTTCATTAAACCACCTGTTCAATAAGCATAAACATGTACAAAAGTGATATTTTCAGCTGCTTTGCCTGCAGTGTCCCATCCACTGCTGGTGTGTTTTACACAACCACAGCATGCTGGTTAAGCTAATAACATGAAAGCTGTCTGTATGTAGCCTAACTGTTTATCTGAATTTGCCATGTATCTTGTAAATTTGGCAAATTCTTGTAAACCTACCAGCCCATCCTCTCTACCAGCAGTACCCGCAGACAATGAATCATATCAGCAGCAGTGAGAGGAGGACAGAGGACAGGAGGAAAGACTGCCTGCACAGAGAGCAGCTGTGCACACGCAACTTGATTCGGGTTGTGGTGACAGGTGGGTTGAAATTGTATGTTGTGTGTGGATTGTGTGTGTAGACTGTGTTTCATGGATGATCTGGCAACTTGGGTAACATCAGACAAAACTTATGGATCTGTGTGTATGATGATTATTCATAATAAAGGCTGAGGGCCATGTACAAGGAGAAACAACAAAACGGGAGCACAGAAAGAGAGGGGGTGAAAATATGGGAGAAACCTGGAGACAAGTCTGACCACTGATGTGGAAACCTGAAACAAGAGCCCACATTTTAAATGTCAGATAAGGTCCTTAACTTAATGTAGCGAGCAATTGAGCTATCTGGGAAAGTTAGCCACATATTAACCACAGCATGGGCTTCATAGGGTGGTTAGTTTTGTTACTGGTAACCATTAACTAGGTTATGGGTAACTTAGGTTAGCTTTCTGAACCATAGCTACAGAAAGTCCTTACAGTGGATCTCAAAACCTTAATTGGTATCTGAGTTGCACTGACAAACATTAGCTAGCTGGGTAGGTTAGCTAACAGTAACTCCCTGTGGAATGCATTAAGAAGTGCTATGCTAAAAGACCAGTGCTATGCAAAAAAAAGTGCAATTAAGTAACTGAATTAAAAATACTTTAGGAAAGGCATGGTTTTATACAAAATAAATAAAGCCTAAATAGATAAAATAAAAATAAAATATGAGAGACTATAGCAGCCCACTACGTCCTCTAATAAAAGACTCAATAATTAGGGGAGCAATAAAAACAACAGATTACAATGGTAATTTGTTGTGCTGGATGTGCAGGGTACCAGTGTTAGGTGTCTAACAGTCTTATGGCCTGTGGGAAGAAGCTGTTGCACATTCTGGTTGTGTTTGATTTTATGGAGCAGTATCTCCTGCCATCTGGCAGGAGATCAAACAGCCCATGAGGGGGGTGGGAAGAGTCCTTCACAATGCAGAGGGCTTTCTTTCTGCATCTGCCCAGATAAATGTCTTGAATGAAGGGGAGTGAGACCCCAATGACCTTCTCAGCCATCCTCACAACTCACTGCAAGGTCTTTCAGTCAGATGCACTGCAACTGCCGTACCAGGAAGTGATGCAGCTTGTCAGGACACTCTCAACAGTGCCCCAATAGAAGGTGGTGAGGATGGGGGGAGATTCTTGCCCACTTCAGTCTCCTGAGGAAGTGCATCCCCTGCTGAGCTCTCTTGGCCAAATTTGTGGTGTTCAAGGACCAGGAGAGATCCTCAGTGATATGGAATTTTGTGCTGCTGATACTCTCCATGGTGGAACCGCTAATATGCAGTGGGGGGTGGTCAGCCTTTGTCTTTCTGAAGTCCACAATTATCTCTTTAGTCTTGTTGACAATAAGAGACAGGTTATTGTTCTTACACCAATCCACTAGCTGTTCCACCTCCACTCTGTAAGCCGTTACAACGTCATTACTGATGAGTCCCACTACTGTAGTATCATCCACAAATTTGATGAACTGGTTTGTGCTGGATTTGGCAGAACAGTCATCTTTGAGCAGAGTGAAGAGCAGTGGACTAAGCACGCAGCCCTGGGGGGCCCCAAGCTCAGTGTGATGGTGTGTGAAGTCTTGCTGCCAAAAAGGACTGTCTGTGGTCTTTCTGACAGGAAATCCAAAATCCAGTTACAAAGGGAGGTGTTTTGGCCAAGCAGAGGAAACTTCTCTATTAGCTGCTGTGGGATGATAGTGTTAAAAACTAAAGTCAATGAAATGGGATCCTGGCATAACTGTTCCTTTTTGTCCAGGTGGGATAAGATGGTGTGTAAAGCAAATGAGATGGCGTCATCTGTGGACCGGTTGACACGATATGCAAACTGGAAAGGGTCCAGTGAGGGTGGAAGGCTGGCTTCGATGTGACCCAGGACTAGTACAAAAGTCAGTGACACTGGCTGGTAGTTGTTGAGGCAGGAGACAGTTGATTTCTTGGGCACCAGGAAGATGATGGCGGTCTTGAATCCTGTGGGAACAACAGCATGCTTGAGAGAGATGTTAAAAATGTCTGTGAAGACACCTGCTAGCTGTGCAGCACGGTCTTTTAGCACCCGACCAGGTATGTTATCAGGTCCTGCAGCTTTGCGTGGGCTGACTCAACTTAGGGTCTTCCTCACATCAGCTATGCTCAGACTCAGTCCCTGCTCCTTGACAGGGGAGATGGTTTTCCTCCGTGGCGTGTGATTCAATGCTTTGAAACGGGTGTAGAATTCATTCAGCCTGTCAGAAGGGAGGCATCATTGCCATCAGCTTGTGGTGTGATTTTACAGTCAGTTATAGCCCTGCCACATGTGCTTTGTGTCCTTGGAGTCACAAACATGTTCAGTTTTCTGTGTGTAGGCCAGTTTTGCCTTCTTGATGGCTTGGGAGAGGTCAGTTCTTT
This sequence comes from Thunnus thynnus, assembly GCF_963924715.1. NCBI lineage: Eukaryota > Metazoa > Chordata > Actinopteri > Scombriformes > Scombridae > Thunnus > Thunnus thynnus. The sequence continues at coordinate 2,029,250 of NC_089528.1, forward strand.
CCAACCTGAGGGCTGCTTTGTCTTCTGATCTGAAGGCAGCATCTCTGATTTTCAACTTTTTCCAGACCTAAGCTGTCATCCACAACTTCTGATTGGCCCGAGTAGTGATGGATTTGATGACTGTGACGTCCTCAATGCACTTCTCTATGTAACCGGTCACAGATTCCGTATACTCCTGCTCGGTCATGTGTGGCTGCCTCCCGGAACATACTCCAATCTGTGCATTCAAAACAGTCCTGAAGTGCTGAGGTAGCCCCATCTGGCCAGACTCTGATCTGCTTTTGTACAGCCTCATTGCATTTGAGCTATGATCTGTATGCTGAAAATAGCAATGTTTGTGTACACCAAGTCCAATGTGTTAGCCCCTCTGGTTGGAAAGTGGAAGTGCTGGTTGGAATTTGCACGGATGGAATCCCCTGCAACCACAAGAAAACTGTCTGGGTGGGTAGTCTGAAGCTCATTGATGGCACTATAGAGCTCCCACAGGCTGGTAGAATGGCCGACATTTCACAATCAAAAATTCCCCCAGTTGTGAACGGTGGGTTGCAACAATCTCAGTATTCCTACACCACATATTGTTGATGTAAACACACAGACCTCCACCTTGGGTCTTACTGGAGCTTTCTGCATTTTTGTCTGCATGGAAGGATGTTAGCCCGTCCAGCTGGATTGCTATGTCAGAGCTGTTGTTGTGAAGCCAGGTTTCAATAAAGACAAAAACACAGCAGTCACTCACTTCTTGCTGTGTGTGTCGTTGCAGCAATCCAATTTATCCTCCAAGGAACGGACATTGATGAGTAAGATTGATGGAATGGTCGGTCTGTTTGGGTTAGCTTTTAGCCTTGTGCAGATACTGGCCCTCTTTCCTTGCTTCTGTTTTAATGTGCACCACCTCCTGTGCATCTTTCTCCTTAAGGGTCCATCAGGCAGCTCTGTGGGTCTCTGCAGCAGCCCTAAACTGTGCAACTCCTCCTCTGTAGTTAAAAGCTCATAGCCTTTCACAGTCCTTTCATGTTTAAGATTGCACTTTATAGTTAACAAGGTCTCACGATCGTACCTAAAGGTTAGTTGCTCAGAACAAGCATTTTGACATATATTTGCACCTTTTTCCAGTAGGAGCTGCTGTGTCTGTGCACTCCACCATGTCCCAAGGACTATCATACCAGTTCATGGAGAGAGAGAAAGAATACCACCAACAAGGACCCCTTCATTTCTCTTCTTGTCTTCACAAAATAACTCTTCTGTTAGCTTCCTCAGTGCAGTTTCTCCTTTGGACTGTTGGTAACAGTGGCAGCTAGCAGTTAGCAGTTGACAGTTAGCTAGTTTTTTTGATTTAAAAAATATATCCAAAGATGATACATACTCTTCTGTTCTTGCTGATCAATGCTGTTACCTCTTCTTTAGAGCCTTTTCTGAAGATTATTTGAAGGTTATTTTGCAAAAATGTCCAACTTTTTAAGTTTGAGATGTATTCAGGAGCCCATCTTTGGTGTAGCCACTCTCTCTCAGAACTTACAGTTAATAGTGTGGACGGTACTGGTGGAACTGCTCCTTGGAGTGCAGCCCACACACCTGCCATAACCACCTGTTCAGTCTCTCCCGAGAGAGAGAGCCACGTTTGGATTCTTTCATCTTGTTTCACCTACTGATCCACGGTCAGTGGTGTGGGCAGGACTGCATGCTGTTTGAGGCTGCTGCAAGGGGCGTGGGCTTACTGGATAATTTGCATATTTTTTTAAAGAACATTTAGCTTTAATCTCGGTAACACATTTGGATTTAACATTTGGATTTCATATTTAGATTTAGATTTAATTTAATTTACATATAAACATATTGTTAACAATTATATATAACATGTTATATAACATGTTTTACAATTGAATTTCTGTATCAAATGTGAGGAAAACCAGCTAAATGTGAGGAAAACCAGCTAAATATTTAAAATATATCAGCTAGAAAATTGTAATCAAATTTTTACATGTGGCGCCACATAGTGGACAATGTAAGTTATAGTAGCCTCGGTCTCTCAAGTAGCCTCTGTCTCACAAGTAAGGACCATGAATTCCCATCTGAAATGCCAGACAGGGCCCCAAAACATGATCTGTGAAAAGTATTTAGATCACACACTTTATATTAGTTACTTTCAGAGTAGTTATAGAAAAGCCTCATCCTTGTTGATGTTGTTTGGCAGTATGGTTCCCTGCTGAGGTTTTGTCTGTGTCTCAACAGCTTGTCTTGCATGTACAGGCACATGTAAAACTCCCTGCCATGGTCAACCCTGATTTAGTCCCACATACCATAGTCAATTACTGCAAATCTGGAATTAAAAATGTGGATAGTTTCAAGTCAATTTTGTTTAGATAGCGCCAAATCATAACAAATTATCTCAGGGTTCTTCCACATAGAGTAGGTCTTGACTGCACTCTTTACAATAATATTATTATTATCATTATGATTATTATTATTATTAGTAGTAGTAGTAGTAGTAGTAGTAGTATTTTTACAAGCATCAGGTGACAATGAGAAGGAAGAACTCCTCTTTAACGGGAAGAAACCTTGAGCAGAACTGGGCTCTGGGTGGGCAGCCATCTGCCTTGACCAGTTGGGTTGAGAGAGAAAGAGGGAGGGGAAGAGAAGAGGAGAGAGAGAGGGGGGGAGGAAGGGAGGAAAGAGGGATTAGAGTTTTTAAAAATCTTTTTTATTTACACTGATATCACAAATACATCATCCCAGTAAAAAAAAAATCATTAAAATTACTTGTATTATACAATACAATATTTCATGCAAAAACAGGACAGAAAGATTATATTATCATAGCACCACATTATCATAAATTCATTTAGATTATTTATGGCCATATAAAATCTAAAATCCACTCATACTCTGGCTTTCACTTATGCCACAAATAGAGGAACTAACTCGTGACAAGGCACATTTCCTATCTTGTTTTTTCTACTCTTATATGTAGACAACTTTTCATCTCCTACCACAAAGTTAAGTAATTGCTTTTTCTTTGCATTATTCTTGCTGTACCCAGCACCAAACATGAAAGTGGTAATGGACCATTTCAGGATGCAAAATCAAGTTTTTTGTCCGATGGTAAAATGGCTAGTGAATCTTCAAATTTTACCAGCTACTCAGTAGATTACCATTGTTTTTTTGGCTGGTGAGTGAAGCAAATCTATCAGCCATTTTTATATTTTAACATCTAAAGTCAAATTTTCAAATTTTACTGTACCTGAAAAATCCTTGCCCAGCCAAAAGGTTCAGACATGGACAGAAGGAAAATATGGTTCTATTAAACATCCGGGCACTTACTAATAAGACTTTTATCATAAATGATCTTATCAGTCATCATGAGCTTGATTTTATTTTCCTGACAGAAACATGGCTTGGTTCAGATGGAGCTGCTCTCTTAAATGAAGCCTATCCCAAACTACTTTGTCTGCTTTTCCAATCTCATTGACAAAAATCGCAATCTGCTGTTCATCCGACCAGCGGATTTAACGCTATTATAGTCAACAACTTTCCCTACAGCAAAACTACACTCTTCCAATGAGCAAGGAGAGGAAATGGATATCTTGATGCCATGTTTCCATGTGAGTTTTGTAAATTCCATGCCGACATTTAGTACGCTGACCAGCGAAAAAGCCACCAGACCGCAAAAACACACGCAAAGGAGAAACGAGAGAAAGAGAGAGAAGGAGGAAAGTATAGTAATAATAAAATTCTGCTAATAATAATAATTGTAACGTGGGTGTTGAGCAGGATCATGGGGGCAGTAAGTGGCCCGCAATCACAGATCCAGATTCTACAACTCTGGAGGCAGTAATACCTGCAGAAAGCAACAGGAAAGAGGAGAGAGATGAGAAAGCACAAAACTATGGGATAGAGAAGATGCTGGTGATGGATGGATAGTTGTAAATGTGCATGTGGCTGCATTAATAAGTCCTAGAGAAGTGCATTACATTCAGTGAATAGCCAAAGTACAAAGTACACAGCACATTAATAGATCATTACAGTTTTGATATGTTGACATCTGTGAATGGTCATGTAAAACAGTATTAGCTTTCACTGCTTGATAATTTGTTGATTTTGATGATCAGTGCAGGCCTGTAGTGCATCTTGGGTAGGCCACATTATTTGACATAATCACATTTCTTAACCCTGCTCCTGGAGCCCTCCTGCCCTGCATGTTTAAATGTCTCCCTACGCCAACACACCTGATTCAAATGATGGGCTGGTTATCAACCCTGTGCAGCTAATTGATAATGAGCCAATCATTTGAATCAGGTGTGTTGGAGCGAAAAGGCATCTAAAACATGCAGGGCAGGGGGTCTCCAGGAACAGGGTTGAAAAACTAGGCACTAGGCCTAGATGTTTTTCTTAGAAGGCTAGTGTTTCCCAATCCTGCTCCTGGTGTACCCCTGCCCTGCATGTTTTCCATCTGTTCCTCATTAAGTTAAATTAAGAGAATCATACCTATCTAATGATTTTGATCAATTACACAGGATGGGTGGTAAACATTGAGGGCAAGGATAGGTACACGGATTGAGAAACCCTGTCCTACAGGTGAATTCTTATGCTTGCTGGTAATATAATTTGTTTTTTTATGTTCTACTATAGGCTTCATGCACAAGATAGCCTAATATTTCAAAGACTGAACTTGTGTAGCCTACTTAAGGTTTCATTGAATCTTTGGTTCTATCTGACATCACAGTTCATGGTATGGCTGATGAATCTCTCTTAGGAGTTCACTGATGTGACATTCTCCTGCATGCACTCCCAATGAAGACGGGTTTCCAGTCATGAACTTCTGGCCATATGATGGTCTCGCCTGTTAAGACACATATATAGAACCATTAACAAACAATGTTTGAGGGGCAACAAGATATAAGACATCAGTGAACAATGTAGGCCAACATTTTCACCACTGGATTTTTCTGGCCTAAAGTAGGCTATAATTTTACTGGCCCAGAAGCAAAATAAAAAAAAACAACATTCCCCCTATGGGGCACTAACTGGCAGTGCTTGCAACAGCTGACATATGAATTCATCATTATGCGACATAGGCTGCTACTTTTGTAATTTCATAATGTAGGCTATGTCTATATATTAATATGATATTTTTACTTTGTTAGCAGGGTTCACAATAATCTAATTGACGGCACTAGCTAGATACCAAGCTGTCAAAACAACAGAGCAAACCTTAGCTAGCTCGCTAGCTAATTAGCTGGCAAAAGTTAAACTGAACACACTTTTATTGGCCCCTCCTGGCCATCGGTTATGTTTGACTGAGACCTGATGAATGAATGAATGAATGAAAAAATAAATAAATAGAACAAAATGAAAACAATGAAAAACAGCCTGTTATTTGTTTTCTGATTTTGGATTTGTAAAGGAATAATGACATAACAGGTCGTTATTGGTTTTCTGATTTTGGATTCTAATTCGGATGGGAAATGATGTGTGTTTGTGATGAAGCATCTATTGAACACATGACATTAAAGGGCTGGCATTGTGGAAAACAAGATAAATGCTTTGGGATGGATTAGGATGATGGCGGATCCTCCTGTGCTGTAAAATTATTCTATTCTATCTCCTCTGTATTTTTAAGTTATTTGAAATTTTGAAATTCATGGCTCAAGAGTGAGCGGTGTTGAGGCGGAACCTGTTAGTACGTCACACCAGAAAGTCAAATCAAATAAAGCTTTAGCTTGAGTTTGCATTTCAATAGAATTAAGAGCAAAGCAGGACACTGGAAGTGTTGCTGGTTGTTCAGCAGCTAAAAAGTCTTCACAGCCTTCCAGAGGATGAATATTTACATCAAGAATGGCAAAAATTAATTTGTGTGTGTTCCGCACATTTTACAGCTGACTGTCTCTGCAGGATTTTCAACTTTTTCATCTTCAATCTTTGGATGAAGTTTTAAAACATGGTTTCTTTCTGTTACTCAGCTAAAGGAATATAATATATCTGTGCTAAAGCTAATCTAGCGTCCTCCGGCTACATTTGAAAAAATGACTTTTACTTTGTGAGGAAACTTAGACGCAATCTTACTGTTCTGAAACATCCTGTTGAATCTCAACTGTGCAACAGCAGGTTCTTCCCTTCATTCAGGATCTGCTTCATAGACCCCTATATACTGTCTTATAGTTGCAGACATTACTCCAGGTAAAGATGGGGCGTAAGGGAACTTGCATTATTCATTAGGACGTATTCCAGCCAATTGGAGTAGGTGGTCATTAATCATGCAGATTTTATGTAAATTTCTCCGGAAACAGCCTGCTGGAAGACAGAGGGGATTCTATGCTGTAAGGAAAGATGGATTTAGAGAAATCTAAACTTTAGGTGCAAAAATGTCACAGATATGTTTAAAATAGACTCAGTATTCATAAAAATGAGTCAAAAAAAGGCCATAATACCAGATATTGTATTCATTGTAAATAAAAGCCAAACCACGGCTCTGCAGACAATCAAAAATGCATTTTATGTGTAACTGAGCATTTTTATAACAATAATTATAATAATAATTTTAAAATTATATATATATATATAAAGAAGCCAATCTATTGAAAAGTCCAGGAACATGGATATTGACGTAAAACTAAACCCTTTTCTCTTATGAATTATTATTGTAAAATTCTGTATCCATTTTTACAGGACTGTTTCCTAAATCACTCAGTTGTAATTTGTTCAATATGTAGGTGTTGATGGCTCTGAGTGGTTTTATCAGTTTAGCAGCTGTTCTGGAATTTTCTTCCTTAGGCTACTCCTTGTCTTGATTATCTTGGTTTGTATAATCATTCTATATTCTTAATGTGGGTCCTATATTCCTGTCCAAATAACAGTTTTCCTCTTTTACATATTAGGAATTATATTTTATTTATTACAGCAATAACTGCAGATATTATTATATATTATAAAAAATATATATTCTTTTATATATTTTCAATATGTGCTGTAACAATTTATTAAAAATAAGCCAGTGGTAAGTGCAACATCTTTAGCTGCTAGAAGGGGACAGGAGATTAGTAGCACTCCGTGTGAAGTCTGCATACTGTACAGTTATAGGGATATGTGTATGTGTGTGTGTGTGTGTGTGTGTGTGTATGTGTGCATGTGTGCATGTGTGCTCTGGGGTTGCTCATTAAGGATCTGCAGTGGGGGTTCACAGTAAGAAAATGGCAGGCCATATGCAGCTTATCAAGGTCACGGGAACACACCTGCGCGTACACACACACACACACACACACACACACACACACACACACACACAAACACAAGCATGAGACAGGCTCTGTCCACACAGCCCAGTATCCTCACAGTTACATTTATATTGGACTGTACCACAGGTCATGATTCACGTCTGGTGCCACTGTTCAGTGTCAACACAGGAGGCTGGCTGGCGTATAGGTGTGTGCTATGTCTGACTTTCATGCAGGAGTACATGTCCTCAAAAACAAAAACAAACAAAAACAAAACCTAACCACGGTGACCACGATCTTTTCCTAACCTTGCCTAACCCTTACCAATTTTACATGCTCCCTTATTAGTGTGGGCATGGTGTGAGTCTCAGCCCTCATCCTCTCTGTGTGAAATGAACATGCTCCCTCCTGCAGTCCAAGGACATGCACATGGTTTGGAGACTCTAAAAAGGCCATAAGAACAGCAGAAGTGATAATCCCGACGGTGTGAACACAAGACTGTCTTTCCATCTGTGTTAGCCCTACAGTAGTCTAACCACCTGTCCACAATGGTTACAAGCTATTTGCACAATGCAAGTGAGAATGTGTACACAATATTTGGTGCAACACAACATCTTTTTCACAAAATCTTTTAAATCCATGCCACACACCCCTCCTCTCACTCATTAAGACTGGCTGGCTCAGTGGTATTATGAACTTTGACTCCAGTGGTCAGCAGTGTTGCCAGATTGGACGATTTTCCACCCAGCTGGGCTACTTTTTATTTAATTAGGTGGATAAAAATTGTTTTGGGTGGGTTGTGATAAATTGGACTTTTTATACCATTTAGGCTATTTCCATCGAATATCATATTTATGAATTTCTGATATAAATAGAATTCTTGTCAAAATCCAAGTCACAATTATGACTGGGAAAATATTTTTATGAAAGCTTTATATATCCACTTACTGTATACCCTGTCCTAACTTAAAATTGAAAACTGGGCTACTTTAATGATGATTGGGTTGGTTCTATGCTTTGATTGGGCTACTTTTTGTCAGTCTCCTTTGGCAAAACTGGTGGTCAGTGGTGAAGGAGCCAGATGGTTAACAGGGTCAGGAGGGAGACTGAGGAGGAGGAGCAGGGAGGTAGTGCCTGAGCAGAGAGAGGAGGTACATGCTGCATGTGGTCTTACAAAAGACACTTATCTGGACAAATAAGGAACATACTGTATGTCACACATTTGAAATGTCATAGTATGTATGTATACATGTGTGACAAATACTTGCATATACAGTGTACAGCATATGTAACAAGCACATACAATGACACACTATATATCATCGCATTTAACACTTTCTTACATTTGTCAATTCTCCTTATATGAATGACAATGTAGTTCCACAACCACAACCCTAAAGTTTTATAATGTATACATATTAATTTGGCCAAATAGTTTGTATATCTGTACATATATTGTTGGGCCGAGCAAGTGGCCAGAACAAAGGGTCTACACAGCAGCCTGACCCCAGGCCTTCATGGGGCTCCCACTGCCTAAGATCAGTGAAAAGAGTGCCAACTTAGACAATGAGAGTCTGAAAATGGACAAACTCGCACCTACATGTGACGTCTGGCTTGCTCCAACTCTCGTTCCCCATTGGACAAGACGTGCTGGCAATGCACAGGAAGTTCTGTGATGTCACTGAGGATATAAGAAATCAATGCTTTTTGTGTGGTTTGCGCTGCTTAAGGAAGCAAAACATTACGTACTATTGTTTTTGTTAAACACACAATGTGTAATTTCTGCTTCTAGGGGTCTCTCAATCAAAACAATAACAAAAAATTGAGTGCGATGACGCTGTGAGGTAGCATGGGATCATGGGAGTTGTTGTCTTCATTGTTAAACAACCAGCTAGCTTCTCAGGGATAGGATTACTCCATAATAAATATAATAAGACTGAATAAAGCAGTTTCACATAAAGCAGTTTCCGGTAGGGGCTGTGAGCTGAGCTGCTGCTAATGTTTGCTCAGCTTGTTTCTCTGACAACCTAAGATACAGACGTTCAGCAGGTTGTTACTGGGAGCCGAATTATCCACAGAGGTCTCCTCCTCTTCAAAACAAATGTAAACTGGATTAAAACTGGTAAAAACACTGAGTAAAGCAGTTTCACATTAAAAATCTGTGTTTCTCTGATGCTGTTCAGCAGATGCAGGTCGTAAGGAGGGAATCATAAAAATGTGACTTAAAACTGAATAAAAGTCAATTTATGACAGTTTCTGGTGGGCAACCACAACAGCAACATATTATCTTGTATGTGTTTACGCTTTGGTAGATGCCATTGTGGCGGGCAACCACAACCCCAAGGTTTGCATCTTATGCATGTATACTCTTTGGTAGAGGGGTATGATGCCATTGACAGACAACCAAATGAAACAAACCCTGACTTCAGGGTGGTGCTCTGTTATTATTAAATTCATATTAATAATTGTTATTGATTTTAGTCATTAATAATTATCCTTGATAATTATTACTCATTGCTAATAACCAAATCTGCTCCTAACTGAGTCAAAATAATGTAGTAAACTCCTTGATGGTTTAGTCCATCCTCATTGGTCAGTGTTTATAAAAGCTGCTTTTGTATTATTATGTTATATACATATGGAAATAATCATATAGATCTTTCAAATTATTTTGATATGGTCATATGATATGAAATACAGTATTGGCATATTTGTGGCCACTTATTTATTTCATATCTAAAGGTAATTGTAATAGGTGCGAGTAGAAAGAAGACAATTTGTATTACAGTCCTGCTCACTTTAATCAACAACATCTAAATGTAAAATCTTGCTGATCACACTATTAACCCTTATAAACTTTTCTTAAAAAATGGGAATGCAGATTGAGAGAGGAGATGAGGGAGGGCATGCAGCAGGAAGGAGAAAGAGGGAACGGAGTCAAACAGATGAAGAGAGTGGACAAAAAGAGGAAGGAGGAGAGGAAATTCAGGGAGGGAGAGGAGCTGGGGGGATGTGGGAGGATGGAGAGTGCTGAGATGGGACCTGGCCGTCTGTGTTGTTCTGTGTCAGTTGAAGGGCTTTTTCCATCATCTGCCAGCGTCCTGTAGAGAGAAACCTGCTGACGGCAGGAAGATCCTCTCAGCTGGGTCAAAGACTCCTCCACATGTTTCCTGCAGGACGTGTCAGAGCCTGTTAAAGACTGGAAGGCTGATATCATCAGAAGGCAATCTAGTGTGAAAACGGAGCTCTTTAGCCACTACTGTAGTGTTAGAACATAGACTGCAGATCAGATTTGTGAGGAGAATCATGGATTAGACGGGCTGTCAAATGCACCAACTCTAAGATTTGAAAACACAGATTCACAACATTTTGAAAAATATGGACTGGTTAATATTTCATCCAAAGTATTTTATAACGATTAACTTCAGTTTGTACACAAGCCAAGACAAGCACAGATATTCATATCCAGTGGTGGAATGTAACTAAGTACATTTACTCAAGTACTTAAGTACAAATTTGAGGTCCTTGTGCTTTACTTGAGTATTTCCATTTTATGCTAAATTGTACTTATACTCCACTACATTTCAGACAGAAATATTACACTTTATACTCCACTAAATTTGTTTCCAACTCATAGTTACTAGTTACTTTTCAGGTGAAGATTTTACATGAAACAATATATTTGAATATTCTAACTGTTGTTTAAATTGTCCACTCTTTTCTGTTTTAAATTTGCTATGCACTTTGTTTGAAAGGTGCTAAAGTGTATTATCATTATAATACTTATATAATATGATAATATGATAAGTACTATTACTATTATTCTACCCAAAGTATCTGAAATTGGCACCATATTGATAAACTACAACATTAAAATGTTCTTACAAGTATTTGTTAATGATCAAAACAAACAATATAATGTACTATAGTACTGTAACACTCTAAAAGAAGCCAGTCTGCATAATGAGTGCTTTTACTTTTGATACTTTAAGTACATCTTTCTGATAATACTCGAGAACTTTTACTTGTTATGGAGTAGTTTTAAATTACAGTATTTTTTACTTTTATTTAAGTAAAGGATCTGAATACTTCTTCCACAACTGTTCATATCATATATCAAAAAGTGACCTGTGTGTGTGGTTGAAGCCTATTTTTAGCTAAAAATTGCTTCTATTAGATGTGCCTTGATGAACTGATAGCCCAGTGAAGGAGAGGAAGTTGTGTTTGATCACACCTGACACCAACAGTTCAGAAAGCGTTTGCAGTGACATGGTGTGCACACGCAGATGCAATTTAATTTAAAATTAAAAATAAATAAATAATAATCTTTCACACATATTCACAAAAAACAAACAAACATGTATCATGTTATTGATACACCATGAGGTAAAAATCTAACAGATTTTAGTTTCCTTAAGTCCATGATAACCTGAATCCTTCTTATTATTCATGTGTCACTGCAATAACACACAACCTGTGTTAAAGAAGTCAGGCATCCTCATTCAGGACAGACCTTAAATGTAGAGGATGTATTACTTGTGTCACCAGTGGGGCTGATTACATGCTAAAACTTGTGCATTAATATATGTGGAGAAACAGAGTGATAAAGTGCTTTTAGGAGACAGGATCGAACTTATAACAGAAAACACTTTCTGGACACGGCCACACAGTGTCTAGTCTACACTTTCAAAGCAGTGAGAAAGTGAATTGCTAGACTTGAGGTTTATTCTTACAAGATAGTTTCTTTGATCATTTAGATTTGATACAGCATGTTGGAAATTATACTAAAATTCAATGATTGTTTGTTCTTTTGGCTGGTTTGATTTGAGTTAACCACAAGATGGTGCTACAGTGTAAAGCAAAGACAGGTAACAATACAGGTGACACAGATAATGGCCTGATTACAGAATGAGGCAGTTATCCTATAGGATGCCTTGTATGATGTTCTAAAGTATATATCAGGTGGTTTTCAACCTTTTGATTCAGCAGCATGCTGCTTGACTAAAGAAGAAGATTATGAAACATGAAGTCTGTGTGCGGTCCTCCTCCTTCAAGACGTTAAGACTTCCAAGCACCAGCACCAGCGTCAGTTTGATGGGTTTGAGGTGCCTCTTCATTTGATGCTATTGATTTTACAAAAATAATTTACTTAGTCTCTTTTTATAACTCTGTTTGTTGGAGAAATAAATGTTATCTCAAATGTATTTATGACATATTGGATAAGAAGGATGAGTCACTGACCTTTGGATCAGCACCAGCTGCAGCACACATAGGGGCAAATCCAGAAAAGGACTGCGTGCAGGTGCAAAAGAGACAAAAAGCGTGTAATTCACAAAGCAAATAGTGCCATGATGCCCCTGTGCCATTTGCATGTATGTAAATTAAGCAATATTCATAAATTCGGCGCAAAATTGGTCCCTTTATATGTAAATAAGCATCGTTCAAAAACCGTATAATTCACAAAGACCAGTGCTAATTGCCACACACAGTTAGAGTGGTGCTATTAACATCATTAACGTGGGAACATTAATTATCATCAGATCCTGACCAGTCCGGTGTCCGGTTATAGATGTCAAATACTAGAGAAGAAAAAGAAGCAAAACACATGAAAGTTGGTTTGTGATTGTGGAGACCTGTGTGTGTGTGCTCATCACTGTTAATTAGATAATTAATTAGAATAAGATACAGAATTTGAGGCTTTTGTGCTCTCTGCAGTTTTCATTATGGACCAATCTGTGTGCTGAAATGTGGAGGAAAGCCTGAAACACTGGAAACAGCTCTGCTCACTCCAACAGACGCAAAACAAGGGCAAATTGTACTCAGCTGCAAAACTTTATGGGCCTGTTTGCGCCGGCATATCATTAGCTCAAAATCTTTAGTGAATAAGACCTTAAAATGGGGCAGATTGCAGGTGCAAATGCTACGCAATTCACGGTGCTATTAGCGGACACAGTCCATTCGCTGTGGATTTGGCCCATAATGTATTCCCAAACTAGTGAACACCACCATCTGTTGGTCATCATAGCACATTACAAGGGTCAGACGTCTGTATGTGGGACAATTGCAGCCCAAAGTTACACCACCCTCACCTCACCTCACAGCACATCCACCACATGCCACTACCACAGGTCTATGTGTGGGACTAGAGACTCTTCAGTTGTTTTTTTGTTTCAAAAACCCAACAAACCCACTGTACACTACCTATCCAGCAGCAAACATGTAGACACAGTTAGAGACTGAGCTGGTGAACATAGAGCATTTCACAGCTAAACAGAACTAAAATGAGAATGAACTTACATTCATCAAGTGGACACAAACATGACTCCAAATGAATGTTGCTCTGTATCTGCTGGATATGTAAATGTGCAATTCTTTGCTTACACGTCAGCCATAGCGATGTTAGAAGGTGATTGCATGTCAGTGTTGTGTTCGAAGCTTGTTTCTGCTGCCTCCAAGTGGTCAAAAACAACAACAAAAACAAACAAACACAAAAACCAGTTCAAATGTATCTGTATTAGTAGAGAAATAGCCTTGGTTAGCTGGTTATAGCTCACATGGCATGTTTTGCTATCTATGCAACTGTTGACCTTAAGCACCTCGTCACAGACACAGATGTATGGAACTAACTGGAATTAACTGATGTGATGGCGGTGTGACCGACGTTTGTGGTAGTGGTTCCAACTTTGCAGTATCTCTGTCCATGTCTATGTCTACGTCTGTGTCATCATGTGGAGTGCAAGGGAAATATGTCTATGATCATCAGTTTCTTTTGGACATTTGTAACAAAGACTTTTGCTATGAGAAATATTGGCTGGGAGCTAAATCAGCTGAGCGAGGTTGGTCTGCTAGGCCAAATGTTAACCCATACAAACCAGCAGTTCAAACAATCATGTTGCCTAATGTTCTCTGGACAGCAAAATTGATTATATAACTCCCCCATCAGTGCTGGTCACTTGTTGACATGCAAGAGCTGTCTACATCCAATTGAGACATGTAGATATATGTACAGTATAACTTTATCCTTCCTGTTGTTGTTGCACAGCTGTGGGCTGGGAGGACCAGCGTTTCGTTTTTTTTGTGTATGCAAATACACAAGAAAATGACAATATTCTTAATCTTTAATCTTGAATCTTGAATCTTTTCTGAGTTTCAAGTTTAAGTTTTAGAATTAAGCTAAGTGTAGTTAACCTCAGCTTTAAAAAAAAAAACAGCGCTTATTTGGCTTCAACCAATCAGACCTACTGTAGCTCACGCTATGACATTATTTCTTCCTGCAGCAGCTCACCTTTTAGAAATACTTATGCATAACTAATCTGCATAGTAGCAAGCACCTGAGTAAGCAGTAATCTCTGTTCCATAGACATATGGAAAACTGCAGTGTCTAAAATTTACTCAAATGCAATCAGCATTGTATTTATCTGTGTAAACCTTCCATCTATTAAATATCCTGATGATATATCAATGTTTTATAGCCCTTGAGTCAGTAATATAATACATTTAGGGAGATTGAAGTGTGGGCTGTCTGCCTGCAAGGCTATACCAAGATGAAGCAATGATTGCCAAATGTTTCCTCAGGCCACTTATTAGTTTGAGGTCAACATCCAGTGTATAAAAAATATAATTTATTGATGTCATACTTTATATCCATCCATGAAAATATAATTGGCCCTAACAGTCAGTTATAACAATCACATTAACTCTGCATTCATTTTGTAGACCTAAATACGTGAATCACACAGCATGGCTTTAAGACTCAAAACACTGACAGATGAAACATTTTCATACATCACATAACATTCTGTAAGTAATACAGAGGAAAATCAATAAATATAAATGTAGAACCATCTCTAATATATAATATATACTGTGTTTGTATATATGTATCTTTAAAGGCTCATGGTTGTTTCAGTGTCCATTCATTGAAAAGGGTTCCAGTGTCTTTGACAACACAAATTAGAACAACACTCTGTCTGTTCCCCTCCAAATATGTCATACATTAACACAAGATATGGCTTCCACATACCATTCATGTCAGTCAGACAGACAGACAGACAGACAGACAGACAGACAGACAGAGGGAACACATTAAATAGCCAGGTTAATGTCTGTCTGTGTCACTGACAGTGCAGTGCCCTTTTAAACAAGGAAGTCCCACTGATAGTCCATCAATCTTCCCGGACAACAATTCATTAGAATGATACACATATAGATATGAATATAACATATCTAACACCGACACTCTTACAATGGAAGTAATTTTAAATCATCTGTGCATCTTCTTTGTAGCAGCTACATGTGTGTTACTATATGTTGTGTTGAAGGAAGCCTCCCAACACTTTGGAAAGTATGCATGTAGCCTAGCTTAGCACAAAGACTGGAAGCAGGGGGTAACTGCTAGCATAGCTCCATCAAAAGAGATACCTTCACAGCTCTTTGGGATTAATACTCCAGACAGAAGCAGGTAATAAAATATTTGACATATTCCCATGTAACTAACTGTTTTAGTCATTGCAAATTTACAGGATGTGACTCTGTGGACAAGAACAATTATGTGATCTCTGTCACCAGCTTAAGCACCGTCTTATCTAATTATTCAATTTGATATTAATATTACAATTATTAAATGATTTCATTTGATTTATGCAA